>NW_003307547.1:1776717-1794710 GCF_000143455.1 Volvox carteri f. nagariensis | reverse complement strand
TGTGTGTGTACGATAAGCTTTATATAAATGTAACTCTTCCGCTTCTTCTTTATATATGTATAGCGATATATTATATTATAGAATTATGTTTGGAAGCGGACTGAAGGCAGGAGGCTGTACGGATGGATCAGATGGTGTGTTTGCCCAGGGCAAGAGCGAGACACAAATATCTTTGGGGGGGGGGCATCCCATCACGCAGTACACGCGTGATAGACACATACACACACACTCTCACTCCGTTCTCCCCCCCTCCGCTCCCACCTTCCGAACCCCTTAGGAGAGCACGCGTCACGCCGAAGCCCTGGATGCCGTGACCACTTACCTTGGGTACGGGTCATACTTGGAGTGGAGCGAGGACCAGAAGATCGAGTGGCTGACTAAGGAGCTCCAGGTGCGGTTTCCCCCCCGGGGGGTTGGGGAGGGGGGGAAATGTGTTTTTTGGGGGGGAAATGGGGAATGTGGGAGGAGGTGGGGAGGTTTCAATGGGCAGGTCGACTTGGGTCCGGGACGTAGGTCTCCCCCCCCCCGTTTGACGATCAACACCCAAGTGGTCGTTCCTATCCGAACTTGTATCCGAACTTGTATCCGAACTTGTATCCGAACTTGTATCCGCACTGGTAAGAAATCGTCTAGTAATAAATATAGCCATTGCTATATTTAAAGCACCCCTTATCTCTTGTATGTGGTTCAAGTTCATTCGGCAGTGGTTCGTCCTCTCCCCCTCGCGGCCCCCCTTCAGTTCACCCTGGTCCCTATTGCAGGGGATTCACTGCCTTGCCGGCCCGGGGTATTACTTTACCGCACAGCAAAACAACATCCTCCCAAAGTACATTAGTTGGATCCTAAAGTACATAAGTTGGATCCTAAAGTACATAAGTTGGATCAAGTCAGAAGTCCCCTACTGCTACTGCCACTGCTACAGGACTTGCTATACCCTTCTTACCGCACTGTTTTTGATTTTCTCATTCATTTTCCCAATTAATCATAACCTCTTTATTTATTTTTTGTACTTCGGCCTCAACTTTGTACTCGGTACTTTGGACGTCGGCAGAATCGACCTTTCCTTTTAATACAAGTTCTAGCAGCTAGTAGTTTTTACTTGCTGTTAATGGGGTTAGTTGTGTGTTAATGCAGCCGCCCCTACAGGTCCCACTTTTCCCCTCGCCTCCCCCTTTTTTGTTCCCCCTTTCCCCCTTCACTCGTTCGTGGTTCGTCTCCTCCCCCCCCGCCCTCCCCCTCTCTCTCTCTCCCCCTCTCTCTCTCTCTCCCCCTCTCTCTCTCCCCAGGGTCGTCGGCCCCTCATTCCCTCCGACATGCCCATGAGCTCCGAAGTACGGGAAGTGCTAGACACGTTCAAGGTGCGTGAGTGTGTATGTACGTATGTATGTATGTACGCATGTCAGCACACCAACCACGACAGCCCACTGCCGTGAGCGCCTCTTTTCTCTCTTTTTTTTCGAAAATGAAATCCATTGCCGTACAGGTGGCTGCACGGCTGGGTCGCGGCAGTCTGGGTGCTTACGTCATCTCCATGACTAAGGGCGCCAGTGACGTCATGGCGGTGGAGCTGCTGCAGAGGGAGGCGAGGATGCAGGTGGGGGGCCGGGGGGGGGGAAGCGGAGCGCGTGCGTGTGTGTGTGTGTGTGTGTGTATGTGTGTGATCTTCGCCTCATCTCCATGTCTTGTTTGGGTCTTCGCTTTTGGCTTTTGGTTTTGCCGGGACGCCCCTCCTCCTTCAACCTTCCCCCCCTCCGCCCCTTGCCCCCCCGGGCCCTGAACCCCCCCCCCTCAGGTGTGTGCGGAGCTGTCTCGTACACCGGACGAGAGCGCCTCGCTGCGAGTGGTGCCGCTGTTCGAAACGCTGGAGGTGAGTGGCGGGCCGGCGGGCTGTGGGCCGGTGGGCTGTTGGCCGTCGCGGGCTCCTGTTCAACATTGGAGCGTTGGAAAAGAAAGGATTCAAGCAGCAGCTACGGCTACAGCTTTTTATGACTTCGAGAATATCCTCACACACATATACACATACGCACATACGCACATACACACATACGCACATACACACATACACGCATACACGCATACACACATACACACATACGCACATACGCACACGCCGCTGGCGGCCATTCGGAGCTCACTTCGGTGCCATATGAAGTTGATGTAATCAAGGGTGTAACCCCCATCGGCATTTTCCACAGCGCGGCTCCGAATATCTTTCAAACACACACGCACACACGTTCACGTTCACGCTCACGCTAAATGCGCACACACGTACACACACACACGTACCACCCCGCCGCAGGATTTGGAAGCCGCGGGGGACATCGTAACCCGGCTGTTGACCAACCCCTGGTATAGGGCCCACCTCGCCGCCGCCCACGACAACCACCAAGAGGTCATGTTGGGTTACAGCGACAGCGGAAAGGACGCGGGGCGGCTGGCGGCAAACTGGGCCCTATACAAGTGAGTGAGTTTTCGCCTTTTCGCCCTAAAGGGGGGGGCCGGGGGGAAAGACGAACCACACGCGATTTAAGCTGCTGCCAGAGCAAGATAATAGCAACCGAAAGAACTGACCGAAAGGCGTCCGTGGCGAATGTGACGACTGTAACCTCGGGATGACGACTGTAACCTCGGGATGAAGAATTGGCGTAGAAGTAGAAAGTCCTACCTACCTAAGCCGCCAGAAATATTATAGCCAAAACGTAAACTAGTAGGTGTAGAAAAAGTAGTAAAGGCGGCGAGAAAAGAAAGTGCTGACGTAAAAGAGGCGTAAAGTTGCTGGCCAGGAGAGAAAGCTGCATTGCTGATACTGAAAGGCTGCCGGTATGCAAGTGCTCCTCCCAACCCCCCAAAAAAAAACTAGAACGCGCGACTGACCCGACCGACCCAAACTAAACTATTCCGGCTAGCCTACCGACGCCAACGCGAAATACCAAAGAAGCTCGAACCACCTTATGGACTCACCTGGCCAGGCAGCAGGAGCAGCGGGTAAAGGCACATGCAAGGCAGAGAGGTTGGGGAATTTGTGAGCAGCGAAAGAAAAATACGAAAACGCATGCAAATGCTGCTGAAAAGGAGCCGGGGGCCGGGGGCCGGGGGGAGGAGGCCCCTCCAGGGGGGATTGGGGCTTGCGACGGCGCCCTGTACTGAGGGGTACGACGACAGGATATGAATTAGACGTACGAACGACTGAGTTTGATCTGCTCGAAATGTGCGTTGTTGTTGTTGGTGGTGGTGTTATGTTTCGATCCCGGGATATCCTGGGGTGTGCATCGATGTGTGCGTTACCAGTAACGCCTGACCTATGTATGTATGTATGTATGTATGTATGTCTTTTGAGTTTATTTTCTGCCGTACAACTTAACCCCATTTCTCGTGTCCTATTATGTTTTCAATAACAATTTTTACGTTTGTTGAATGTTTTTATATTATTTCAACCGTTCCCACTGTCACTGCCGTTCCCACCCCCAGGTGTCAGGAGCAGCTGGTAGCCTTGACCAAGGCCAACAATGTACGACTGACGCTGTTCCACGGCCGTGGCGGAACCGTGGGTCGCGGTGGCGGCCCGACCCACATCGCCATTCAGAGCCAACCCCCTGGCAGCGTCGAGGGCTCCTTCCGTATCACGGAGCAAGGCGAGATGGTACAGGCCAAGTTCGGCATCAGCGGCGTGGCCTTGAGTCAGCTGGAGACGTACACGACTGCCGTACTGCTGGCGACGCTGCGGCCGCCTAGTCCGCCGCGGCGGGAGGAGTGGCGGACGGTTATGGAGATGCTCAGTCGGGCCTCCTGCGAGAGCTACCGTAATGTCGTACATCACAATCCGGTGTTTATTCAGTATTTCAAACATGCGACGCCGGAGGAGGAGCTGGGCAACCTCAATATCGGTGCGCTGCCGCCGCCGCCGCTGCTGCTGCCGCTGATTTGTATCACCTCTTTATAATGATGATTTGCGTGATTAAATGTTATATATACATACATATATATTAAATACATATTAATACATATTAATACATATTAAATACATATATATACATACATATATATATATATATATTAAATGTTATATATACATATATATATACATATAAACCCTAAACCCTATGAATATACATCTAATATATTTATATTTATATTGTTGAGGATTTGTGCTGGGAAAGGATTATGGTGGGAAAGAGGGGGTAGCAGCTACAGCTATGTATACAAACGTACAGCACATACAGAAAAAAACAGTCACCAGGATGTACACATGTATGTTTGTGTATATACGCATCACCTTCCCTGGACCCCCTTATCCCAACAGTCGTGCGATGGCGGCTTTTGCCCCTTTTGCCCCCCCTCCCCCCCCAGCCAGTAGTTCGTCTTATTCCCCTCCTCCTCTCCCTCACCCCCCTCCTCTCCTGGTCAATTCTACTTCTTGTACACTCTTTCCTTGGCAGCAGCTTCACTCGTTCACGTGGTTCATCTTATCCCCCGCTCTCCCCCCCCTCTTCACTCCTCCTTTCCCTCCCCCCTGTCCTCTTGCCCTCAGGCTCCCGCCCCGCCCGGCGGCGCCAGGAGCCCTCCATCGCCACCCTCCGCGCCATTCCCTGGATCTTCGCCTGGACCCAGAACCGCCTCATCTTGCCCTCTTGGCTGGGCATTGGCGCCTCGCTGATGATGGCCATACAACAGGTGGGTCGGCAGTCCAAGGGGGGAGGGAAAATGGGGGAGGAAGGGGGGATGGAGGGGGGAAGGAGGGGGGAAGGAAGGGGGCTCGTGTGTGTGTGTGTAATATGTAACGGTAGTTAAGTACAACGGTAATAAAAGGCGCCAAAAGACGGTTTTGGAAGGACAGACGCAACGGAGGCTGACAGAACCCCAGCAGGAAGGAATCGATTTCACGACATCCATATTCAACCGTGCTAACCACCAACCAACTGTAATAATAACTAACTAGCATTCCACTCCTGTACCTTCGTTCCACTTCACTCTTCCACTCCCCCGCCCCGCCATTACAACTATGCAGGGTCACCTTCCCACGCTGCAAGCTATGTACCGCGAATGGCCGTTCTTCGGCTCCACCGTTGACCTCATAGAGATGATTCTGGCCAAGACCGAGCCGCGCATCGCGGCGCTGTACGACAGCGTGTTGGTTGAGGATTCGGAGCAGAAGCGGTTGGGGGCGGAGCTTCGGGAGCGGTTGGCGCGGTGCCAGATGGCCATACTCAAGGTAGGCAAGACGTTTGGGAAGGGGAGGAGGAAGAAGTCGTTGACGGTTGGAAGTTGGCGACATCACCACGCGGCGAAAACACAAACCCTCGGCCCCCGGCCCCCGCGGCCCCCCCCCCCCGACTCGTTAAGCAATTTCGGACCTCTTGGACACGCCGGCAGCAGTTCACTTCCTACTTCCGCGCATATAATTACCCCCCTCCCTCCTCACCTCCTCACCTCCTCTCCTCCTCTCCTGCGCTCTGCAGGTGACGGGTCACGAGAGGCTTTTGGACAACAACCCCACTCTTCGCAAGCTCATCAACATGCGGACGCCGTACATCGACCCCATTAACATCTTGCAGGTATGTGTGTATGTGTGTATGTATGTATGTATGTGCATGTGTATGTATCATGTGGTCTTCCTTTTCCTGGTCAAAACATTCTCATATGCTATAAAGCATGAGACTCTTCATGAGACTCTCTACGTCATATACCATGTAGCGGGAGATGTGCTTGTTGCTCGGAGCCTCATCCTCCCCTCATCTCCCCCCCCTTCCCCCTCACTCCCCCAGGTGGAGGTGCTCCGGCGGCTGCGGAAGAACCCTCTCAACCAGCGGCTCCGAGACGCGCTGCTCATCTCCATCAACGGCATCGCCGCCGGCATGCGCAACACCGGCTAAGTAACCCATTGCCCACGTTGCTTACAACCCCCTGGCGATCTCCGCTTGCGCAATGAGAAGGGCCCCCGACCCGACCCGGCCCGTTCTTGAGCCGGGGCTGAGGCAGCGAGGTTGAGAGCGCTGAGGAGCTTCCGAAGATTAGGGATGGTGTTGGAGGGCGTGCGGAGTGAGGTGTTGAGGGCCCTCCGAACTCCGGTTTAACTCAGATTGAGGCGGGGCGGGCTAGCTGGCGAGTGCAATTGTAGCAGTGGCAGCAGCAGCAGCAGAAGCAGCTGCTGTGCCACTTTTGTTGTTAGGTTGCAGGGGATGGGGAGAGTCGCTGTATCTGTTTGAAGAGCTTCACGGTTTCCAGGTGGGCCTCGGAGGTGTGTGCGGTGACTGCGGTACGGTGGCTTTCCTTAAGAGAGTGTCTATGGTGGTGGTGTGAGCTGAGAGCTGTGACAAGCGCCCAGCCCTGGAAGAGGGTGAGGGGGAGGGAAAGGGGGTGGGGCTGTGGGAGAGGAGGGGTAAAAGACGTTTATTGGGGAAGAGGGGGAGACACGGGTTACACACCAGTACCGTACATGCACGGATACCGTAAAGGTACGTGAGTCGGGGAAGAAGTGAAAGGGGCAAATTGTCGAGGAAGCGGATAATTTTTTCCGGCTTGCTGTTTGCGTTGCTGTTGCTTCTATCCTTGCTGTTGCTATTTCCTGTTCTGTTAGTAACGCTAACGTAAGTAACGCTCGGTGTGAGGGGGTGGAGAAGGTCGGGTGGAAACTTTCCACTGGAAAGTTCTGAGCTGAGCTGCAGCGACGGGGCAAAGACAGCTTTAAATAGCTCGTATTCGCGCTTGTTACGTGTACAGCACATCATCCGATCGGGGATGGGGAATGGACCCTGGTGTGTGTAACATGACCCTTCTTTGCTACTGATACAGGTTCCATCTTGCCTTCCAAACGTTGTTTCTTCCCGTGTTTCTTGTTTTGCTCTCGTACCTCTTAATAAGTAAGGAGCCCCGCTGAGTTTTCTTGTTCACATAACGCCTGGAATTTCTTTCTTCCTCGACCTATGGGGGGTGTTTTTTGTCTACTCGCAAGCGCCTATAGTTGCGTGTGATGTGATGTGGCATTGTCGGTCGTGTGTTGACAAAGGTCATAAAACACATAATACGCTAGCGCTGTGAGGCTTATGAGCGTCCATGAAATGGAATTTTTCCCTTTTCCAAATTGCGTTGTGGTGATGAGAAAAGGTTATGGGACTCTGCCGCTTGTCACTTAGCAGCTTGGGGAGCAGTAGGAGGTTGAGAAGCATGATGACTGGGCAAGGTCGAACGAATTGTACAACTGCAGAAAGTACATAAGCAGACCGTGACGGGCCAAACACCGGAGCGAAGCAGAAACGAAGGGGAACCCCTTTAGTTCGTCTTCCAAAGGGGAACCAAAGGGGTTCCCCTTCGAGCGAGCAGCGAGCTCTCTTACGCAGCGGATATTTGGAATCGCATCATACTCACGGCATCTGTCGACGAAAGGGGGCTGCATTAAAGCGCTAGGTAGGTTTCGTAGAAACTGTTGCACAAAATGCCTCCCAACTTGAATCCCGCATGGGCGCGAGGCGGCAATCTGTCCAGCAGCAGCCGCTGGCATTCAACCATAGTCTCTATGTTATAAAACCAGTCAGAACCAGTGAGCCAGCCCTTATTTGCCCAGGCGACGCAGCTGGACAATAAACACTGCGGCCCACAACGCCCGGTGCAGCACATCTCAACCGAACCGCTTGTAGACCAGAAATATGAGTTCTATTGTGATATTACTGCACTGCACCGCACAACAACAGCAACAATAGTAGCACTGGCAGTAGCACGCAGGTCATTTGTTTGTTCTCCCATGATGTAACAGCAAGTACAGTCGTACTTACCCCACCATCACCACTACCACCACCACCACTACCATCACCGCACCGTCATCAACATCGTCGTCTTTGCACCCTTCATGCAAAAGCTGCGGTACTCGAGAAATCCAGTTGTGTCTACCTCCGGCCCGGAAGCCGAGCCACGGCCGCAACCGTAGCAAGCAGCAGCAGCAGTACTAGTAACTAGTAACGAAAGCAACAAAAGAGCAAAGCACACAAAAAGAAGAGACAGCAGCAAAGACAGCGTCTGCTTTCTCTTTGCACATTATCACACGCGACTGCCCCCAGGGTTGGAGAAAGAGATTTCACAGCTTTTACAGTGAAACACTACTTAGCATGGCGATGCAAGAGTATTATACGTTTCTCACCCCCCCTCCTGCAACTACCGTTCAAGCCACCATCCACCCACCCAACCACCACGCCTCCCCCATCCCCAATAGCACATTTCTATCACATCATCATCCCATCCTACGATAGCGACTAAGCAATCCGGAGCCGCCCCTCCTGGAATCTCTATCCTACACAGGCACACGCACACGCACAGTCATATGCTTGCAAGTGTGGCGGTGCATATGTGTGCCGCCACATGTATGTGTGCGGCACGGTAATAGGCCCCAGAGGGATGCTTACCTGGCCTGGCTTGCAACCGGCGCACACACACTTACTTACTCGCACGCACGCACGGACGCAGAGGCAAACCCAAGCCGCTAGGGAAAGGAAAAGGCCCCCGAGGCGCATCTTGTCCAAAGCCGCGACAGGGCGGGCGGCTGTCCTGAAGCCCTGGAGCCCCACATTTCGCTAGAGTAACCCTCTTCTGTACTTTCGTCACTGCAGCCACCACCACCAGTTCCACCACCACCTCGCAGAAGCTTAGCAACTGCATCCAGTTGCAGCAGCAGCAGCAGTAGCTGTACAGTTTTCCAAAAGTCCTCTCTCACCTCCCTCTGTTTATTATTGAACCCGCAGCGCCCTCTAGACGCGGCCCCACGACCGCCTCCAAATAGTCCGCCACCGCTCCCCTCACCACCGACTGATGACTGCTCAGCAACACCAGCACATCTGGCAGCAGCGTCAGATGACGAGCCTGGCGCTCCTCACCCACAGAGAGGGAGACCGTAGCCCTGCCCGCCACCGGCCCAGCAGCCCCCGCGACCGCGACGTTGTCGCCGCATGGCCCACCTGCACCCTCCTCGTCCAGCGCCGCCATCGATAACAGGACGTGGATGGCGCGAGCGAGCACCGCCGCACGTACAGCATGGTCCCAGCTGCTGCCGGGGAGGTTTGGATCCAGCGGGGCGGGCTCCCGGGGCGCCGCCGTCGACGCGGCGTGGTGGTGGCGTCCCCCTGCAGCTGTAGCTGCCGCCGCCTCCGCCGCCGCCGCCGTGGCCATCGCCCTGGCATGCGCGGCGACGCTGCACTCAATGATGTGGCGGCACAGCTTCTCGAGCTGCTCGCAGGCTTCCCGCCGCCGCGGGAGGTCATCTGTCGCCGTCGCCGTCGGCGTCGGCGTCGCCATCGCGCAGCCGAGCAACAATGTAATGGCCGCGTCCGCGGACTCGACCTCCAGCCGCGTCAGCGCCGGGCGCATGCCGTCATGGCTGGTGGCGGAGGTGAGCTGAAGGTGAGGCCCGGAGAGCTGAAGACGAGCGCCAGGGAGGGCAGGACCCTCCTGCACCGCCGCCGCCGTACTGCTGGCAGCGTCGGCGGCGCCATTCTCCCCAGCAGCTACAGCTGACGGGAGACACGGAGCTTCCGCGTCGGCGGTAGCGGAGACCGTTGCCGTACAGACCGATAACCCTGCCGGCTCGCCCTCGCACCTGCCCTCACCTTCGGCCGCCGCCGGCGCCGCGACGGGTGATTGTGGCGGTTTGCCTCCCGTGTTTTCGCACCAATCACCTGACCCGGGTGGCGTCGCCGTCGCCGTCGGCTGTGAAGCTGCGTCCTCAACCCCAGCCTCGTCCTTGCCAACGCGCGGCGCGTCGGCCTCTGCGCCGCTGCCCGACCCGACGGCTTCAAGTACTACTCCGCCGCCAGCGCCCCCGCTGCGATCTGCAGCATCCCCAGCGCCTGCTTCATGACCTCGTGCACCCGCAGCCGCACCCGCCTCGACCTTCCCATCATCCCAGTCCTCATCCCAGCCGTCGCTCCATCCATCGTCGGCGGCAACCGGCTCCGTCGGCAAGCTAGCCATGACGGCAGCGCCACCAGCACCACCGTCACCAGACTTCCCCCGCCGCCGCCGCCGCCGCTGCTGCTGCGGTTCTGATTGGCTACTGCTGAGGTCATGACTGGGGCTAGCGGCCAGCAGCCCATCGTGTTGTTGCTGCTGCTGCTGCTCCGGCGGCAAATCCTCCCGCATGTTGAACGCCATTAGCCGTTGGGCTACACCAGTCAGCAGTACGACAAGCTGCCGTACAACGTTCCACGGAAGTTGCCCTGCGCAGCGCACCGTGTACTCGGACAGCGTCCGCAGCAGCAGCACCGCCATGCGACAACGGCATCGCAACCGCCGTACCTCCAACGGCTCCGGCGGCGGCGCCCGGCGGCCACCGAACAAAAGGGGAGCCGGCAGCGGCGGCGGCGATGCCGCCGCCGCCGCCAGCTGCTGCCGCCGCAGCTGATCCGCAAATCGGGTTATGATGTCCAGTTCTGATGTCATCGTGGATGAGAGCAGCGGCAGTAGCACGTCCCAGCCCCGCTGTAGCAGTTGTTCTTGTTGCTGCTGCTGCGGCGGTTGTTGGTTAAGGTTTTGGTTTCGGATCTGGTCCTGGTAGGAGAGCGACAGGCCAGAGGTAGCGCAAGAGCCTGATGTTGAGCTGCCGCTGCCGCTGCCGCTGGCGGGCCTTTCAGCGGCGGCGGCGGCTGACGGCGGCGACGGCAGTACGACGCCTCCCGTCACGTAAAGCAACTGTGTCAGACTGCTGAGCCCCGCTCGCGCCACGGCCTCCGCGGGATGCCGGAACCAGCCCAGACAAGTCGTCGCAAGGAGGCCCAAAAGCTCCCGATATAGATCTGTATGACGGCCGCCTTGGCGGCGACCGCCGCCACCATCGCCGCCGTACACCCAGTCGTCACTGTCGTCATCCTCATCGTCACCTTCGCTATCGTACGACAGCCGTCGGCGACGGCTGTACGACGATGGCTCAGCATCAGCGCGCGGCGCTGCCGCCACCGCCGCCAGCGGCGCCAGCTGGCCGCACATCATCGGGAACAGCCGGTCGACTCGCGCTACAAAGCTGGCGGATATCGATTCAAGGGGGAGGCTGACGGAAGTGGCGCCGCCAGCGGCGTCGGCGGCCGCCTCCGTCGCGTTCGCCGCCGCCGGGTCCAGCGCCGGCGGCACTCGGAATGCTACAGCCGCCACGACGCGGTGCAGCATCACCCGCCAAGCGCGAATGCCCCAAACAGCGCTATGGCTGCGCATGAGATCCAATGCAGCTTCTAGCCCCGCCGCCGCCAGCCGCGGCGCCGCCGGCGTCCCCGCCACATCCGCCACCACCTCCATCAGCAATCCCCACTCCTCCGCAGGCGTGGCGGCCCGCACGTGCAGCGGCGCCGCCGCCAGCTGATCGAGCATGGAGCGATGGGATGACGAGGAGGGAGATACCAAGGGGCCGTGGGCGCCGCCGCCACTGGCGGCGGAATCCTGCGTCGCTAGCGGCCGCGGCCGCGGCGGCGGCGGCGTCGCTGACGACGAGTTCCAGGGCAGGTGGTGTACGGACGTAGGTGGGCCGCTGCCGTTGGGCTGGTGCCTGTGGTGGTGGTGGTAGGGATGCTGTGGCGGCGGCGGTCGCGCTGCCAGCCGCCTGGCCACCTGCACCAGAAGCGGAACCGCCGCCGGCGCCCGGTCCGGATGGTGGGGGTTGCGAATGGCCGTCAGTACGGCACACAGCGTCTCCCGGTAGCAGTCATGCCCTGGCGGCGGCGCCGCCGCCGGACGGAACAGCGCCGCTACCGCCACTTCCAGCACGGGCAAGGCCTGCTCGTAGACCGCCAGCGAGCTGTCCTCCGTCGCCCGCCGCAACGCCTCCATGACCACCCGCCAGCCTGAGCCCAGACCGCGCGCGTGCGACGTCATAACGCTCTCTATCGCCGTCAACGCCATGGTACGGATACTCGCGTCGTCCGATAACCGCAGCACCGCCACAAACGGCCGGAGGGCGCCCTCAGCGGAACCCCATGCCGACTGCGTCAGCGGCGGCGGTGGCGGCGGCGGCTCCGCCGCCGCCGCGGCTGCGCCGCCAGCCGCCGCCACGGTCCCTGCGGCGGCGCGCTGCAGTTGCAGCTGCTCCCGCTCCAGAACCCGGCCGGCGAGGGCCCGCAGCGCGTCGACGGCCTGCGCTGCGATGGGCTGTTGGCCGTGGCAGGCGGCCATGACCAGGTGCGCGGACAGCACCGCCCACAGCTTGGACCAGATGAGGCGGATGCGTCCTGCCAGGTTGAGGTGGGCTACCTGCAACCCATGGGGGACGTTGGGGAGGGGGGGAGAAATGCGGTGACAAACACACACATACATACATACATACATACATACATACATACACATACATGCATACATGTGAAACAACGTGGCAGCAGCAGTAGCAGTAGCAGCAGCAGCAGTAGAACAAGAAAAAGAAGATAAGAAGGCCTAGGTCGGGTTGTCAATCCCCGCCCTCCATTTCCCCCAAAATAATTAATGAACCCCGCCATGTGTACGGCGTACGGCATACGGCAGATACCCACCTCAACGAGGCGCTGCAGGCTGTACACCCGGGGCCGCGGCGCGTCCAGCTCCTCTCTGCTAACAGCGCACAGCGCCCGGAGGAATACCACCACCGCCTCGCCGTCCAGGCTAGCGCTGCGGGTATACACCTGGGAGGAGGGAGGAGGGAGGCGGGAGGGTTAACATTGAGAAAAAATGAGACAACTTTTAATTAAGACAACTTTTAATTAAGATTTTAATTTATCAATTTATAATTGAGAAAAGGAAAGTAACATATACATTTTATAACATTATTATACACACTTATATAATACATACCAGTTGCATTTTTAAAAACAAAATAACTCTACAGGCGCCGTTTTAATAAAAATTGGTAGTATCAAACAAAAGGCATTAAGTTGTACTGAGGGTGAAATATGTGATTGAACTGATTGGGAGAGCAAATTACTAAACAAGGATGCGGGCGGGGGTCATGTGTCGGAAGAAAAAAAGGATGGAACGTGGTGGTGGTGGTTTCGGAGGGATCATAATCGGAACTGGAACTGGACCATGATGCTGAGCTGTTTTGCCCCCACTGCCTCGTGCAGGCACTGCGAACATTTACTTCGCTCATACACGTCGTACATCGTACGACAGACGACGTCTCATACCTGCTCGATGACGGGTCTGCCTGTCGTGACTGCCCACATGGCCAGGGCCGCACCCGCCATGACGCGCACCGGCGGCGGCGGCAACCCCGAACCGTCCTTGCGGGCACCACCACCACCGCCGCCACCGCCGCCGCCGGCGGTGGCGGCAGCGGCTGCTGCCGCCGGATCCATACCATTACTCCCCGCCGCTTTGCCTCCAGCCAACGACCCTCCAACGCCGGCAACGCCGCTGGAGCCGCCGCCGCCTCCTCCAACGCCCCAGAGCCCTCCAAACACTCTTGTTAATAAGCTGGCGCCGCCTCCAGCGGCGGCGGAATTGCCGGCGGCGGCGGCGGAGCCGCCGCCACCGCCTCCGGCGGCGGCCGACGGCGGTGACATAAACGCCACTCCGGTCTCCCCGGGCTGGAGCGGTCGCGCCACGACGCGGACCAGCGCTTCGAGTTTAGATGCCGTACGCAGGATGATGGTCCAGGCGCTTCCGAGTTGGCCGGCTTCTGGGCTGGCGGCGGCGCCAAGCAGAGCCCGCAAAGCGGCCAGCTGCCGCGCCGCGGCGGCGGAGCCAAACGGCGCCGGCGCCGTCACGCTGGCGGCAGCAGCCACCGCCGCCACCGCCGCCTCGCAAAGCTCCTCCAGCCCCATAAGGCCTGCCAGCTCCGCCAACGTCACCAGCGCGCCCAGCACCGCCTCCGCGTCGGACACGTACGACACCGCCGTCACCAGCGCCGTCGTTAGCGCCTCGCCGCTGACCGTCAGCATGGGACGCGTGTGCGCGCGCATGTGTGCAGGTGTGCCAGGTGTTGCTAAGACAGGTACCAGGGCCGCCGGCAGTTTCGCCGCCGCCGCCGCCGCCGCCGCCGCCGCGCGCCACCGCCATCTCCGCCACCTCCATCATTTGCTGCCTCTGCCGCTCCGCATTGCTCACCTACATCAACACCAACACCAACAGCAGTGGCAGTAGCGGTGTCGTCAGCAGTAACAACAATCATAGCCAGAGCTTTCCTCCCAAACCCAACGAACAACAATCCAATCCGGTGGAGCATGCGCACCCCCAAACCCACCCACCCAGCCCCCTGTCAGGGCGTCTCAAGCCGATCCTCAAGCTATCCACTTTAATTGCCCGCCACACCATCCTGTTGCTCCCCTCTTTCCTTCCCCTCCCTTGTGTCCTACCGTCCTCCATCACTCCCCCCCCTTCCCCTTTTCCCCCCTCCACATACCTGCTTCCGGTCCACGGCACTCGCGCTGCGGAACGGCGCCACCAGCGCTCGCAGTCCCAACGCCGCCGCCAGCTTATTACCACCTCCACCCCCTCCTCGCCCAACCCCGCTGCCACCGCGCTGCTGCTTCCCAACCCCTCCACCAGCTCCCGTCGGCATCGCCGACCGAACCACAATCTCCTGCGCCACGATCCTGTCGTAAATCCCCTCCAGCTCCCGTACAGGCAGCACCGGGACGTACACGCCGGCGGCGCCGGCGCCGCCGCCGCCGTCGTCCGCCGGCAGTGACGTCATCGCGACGAAGCCGGCTCGGTCAAGGCGCCGTTCCGCCAGTGGGTTGTGTGCGTCTGTATTCAACATGATGACGGCGAAGGCGAGGACGTACGCGGCGTCGGCGGTACGGAAGACCCCGGGGTTGTCGCGGACGTAGCGCTCCGCAAACGCTTCCATGAGGCGGTCGATCTTTTGCGCCTCGCCGGGTAGCCGGAAGGGCAGCAGAAAGCTGCGCAGCGCAGCGTCGATGGACATGCCGCCGTACCTGCGCTCATCGTGCGCCAAGGAGGAAAGGTCTTACCAGAAACCAGGTATTTAAATGTGGATTTGGTGAAAGGAAAGTCCCCTCCCCGCTCCCCTCCCCTCCCTGCTCCCCTCCCTGCTCCCCTCCCCTCCCTGCTCCCCTCCCTGCTCCCCTCCCCTCCCTGCTCTCCTCCCCTCCCTGCTCCCCTCCCCTCCCTGCTCCCCTCCCCGCTCCCCTCCCTCCTCCCTGCTCCCCTTACCCACCTCTCTTGGTCCACGTACGCGTGCATGGCCGCCAATTCAAATTCCTCGTGGTGCCCGAGGTACTCCCCCAGGGCGGTCGGGTCCAGGTCAGCTGCATGCGCCCGGAGGAAGACAGCGACACCGACAGGACTGTCCTCAACCACACCACTGCGAACAAGTACAGCAACGGGGAAAAGGACGTCGTCAGTTGCTTTATATCCTCTTGTCTTTGCATATACTTCCCTCCTCCCCGCCCCGTTGTCCTTCTTGGTATCTCTACTCCATTCGCCAGTGGTTCGCCTTACCCACCCTTTCCCTTCCCCCCTTTTCCCTTCCCCCCTTTTTCTCACGCCAACGCGCCACGTCGCGCCGCGATAACTATATTACTCACGTCACTAATGCCTCGGTGTCTTCTCACAACTATTCCAGGTGCAGTAAGTATCCGTCTTATCCTAATCCTATAATATCCGGGTCTATCTCTGGTATCAGAGCTGCTAAATTCACTCGTCAGTGGTTCCTCTTACCCCCCCCCCCGCGTCCTGCACCCTCCCCCCTCCCTGTCACAAACCACACCTGGCTGCAAGGAACCGCATGGCCTTCACCGGGCTCCCCCCGTTGAACAGCGCCATCCCGCGACTGAGACTGCTCTTAGCCACCTTGACAGCCTGGAAACGCTCAGCCTCAGAGGCGCCACCTCCTCCTCCGCCACCTCCTCCCGCACCTCCTCCCGCACCGCCGCCGGCAGCGCTGCTACCATTCACGTGGAAAATGGAGCCGAAGAGACCGCCGGAAGCGCTGTCGCTCTCACTGGCCCGCTGTGCCGCGTCCCTCTCCTGATGAGGCTGCGGCTGCTTCGCAGCACTAGCAGCGGCAGTAGTGGCGTCAGAGCCTCCCACCGGCTTGCCCAGCGAAGCAGCGTTAGTGCTGTTGCTATTGTTGTTACTGCTACTGCCGCCGCCACCGCCACCGCCGTCCTCCTCATTAAGCTGTTGTTGGTTGGCGGGCTGCTGCTGCTGCTGCTGCTCCTTCAACGGTGCCGACCAGACGTCCAGACAATGTACGACAGACAGCAGGCAGCGCAGTGCGACATCACGTGCGGAGTTCAACTGCCTGGCCAGCTCCTGCTGCTTGGGCCCGGGGGGGGCCGGGGAAGGGCCGTCGAGCTCCTTGCGCTGGGAGAGCCGGGACAGAGCCTGTCGGAGTAGGGTGGCGTAGGGTGGGGTAAACACATACGAAACCCTCCCCTCGCTGCTCCCCTCCCTGCTCCCTGCTCCCCTCCCTGCTCCCCTCCCTGCTCCCCTCCTTGCTCCCCTCCCTGCTCCCTGCTCCCCTCCCTGCTCCCCTCCCCGCTCCCCTCCCTGCTACCCTCCCCCATCGGCAGCAGTACCTGCACCGTTCGCTCGTACAAGTTGGGCGCCTTAAGGTCGCAGTCGTAATTGACGAACAAGTCCACCAGCAGCTGGGGCTCCGAAACCAGCCCTACAAGACAGGGAAGCAGCGCCGAAACCACGGTGCCTAGCTCCACAGGGCCCATCTGTTCCACCTCCAGGGGCCGGAGCAACAGCAGCGGGTAGAAGGCCCCCAGCTCGGCCTGCGGGCCGGGGAGGGCCAGACAGGGGGATGAGGGTTCAGATGCGAGGTGCAGAGATTTGCAAGGCGATCAGGAACTGTCTCCAAAGTCCGATGTGGAATTATTCCTTAGTTAGATTAGCAGTTTTGGGGGATGGAAAGGGAAAGGGAGAGGGACGGCGAGCGTCATCGGGGCAGATGTGGCGCAGGGGTGCAGGGATGGAGGGAGAGGAGTGGAACGAGGGATGCACCTCACCCCACCTCACCCCACCTCACCCCATCCCACCCCACCTCACCCCACCTCACCCCACCTCACCCCACCTCACCCCACCTCACCCCACCTCACCCCACCTCACCCCATCCCACCCCACCTCACCCCACCTCACCCCACCTCACCCCACCTCACCCCACCTCACCCCACCTCACCCCATCCTCGCTGATAGAACCATGAACCCTCATCCTCATCCACTACTCCCCATCACCCCCCACTAATCCCCCCTAAACACACACACACACACACCGACCTTTAGCCCCCTGCGCAGCTTGGGTTGCAGCAGCAGCGTCGTCAGCAGCTTCACCGCCAGCTGAAAGGCGGCCGCATCCGAAGGGGAGCAGTTCCTCAAAAGGACGAGACACAGGGGCTGGTGGAGGTGCCGTACGAACACGTCACGGGCGTTGTCCCAACTATGACAGGGGGATGTGCGTGTGTATTGTTGGAGGGGGGAAAAGGGAAGAAAAAGGGGGGAGGTGGGAAGGTCAAAACACAGGCACGGACCAGGTAACGACGGGTGAGAAAAGGGTAGAAAAGGTAAGCACGAAAGGAGTTAGCTACGGATGGACGAGCGGATGCTTTTATGGATATGCCGTACGTGCGATAGCGCCGTACATGGCAGTGCGAGTCCGCTGTACCACTCGAATCCCCCACCCGCTCCCCCTTCCGGCAGGACGGACGCCGGCAGCTCATCTCTGGTTTCCGTTCATGTCATTTCCCCCCCCATCCCAAACCTCCACCTCACATGTTTCCCCCCCCCCGCCGCGATCCCTTCATGTCTCAGCCCGCGGCTGGCGGTCTTCTCCGTACACTTGAAAAACGAGCCATTCCTGCCCATCTCCCCATCTTACCCCCCCACCCCGCACGCGCGCATACACACACACACACACAAACACGTCCATGAGTCCGACCCCACCGCCACCGCCACCACCACCACCCCGCACGTAGGTCCGTCACCTTAGCCTTGCGACCTCCCCGAGCTCTGAAACCAAACCCCCCTCACCGACACCCGACCCCGATCGGCCACAGCACTCGGCCCCACATGCCCTTCCCCCCCCCCCA
>NW_003307547.1:1768722-1776657 GCF_000143455.1 Volvox carteri f. nagariensis | reverse complement strand
CCCCCCCCATGCCTCCCCCCCACATGGGGCCCCCCCATGCCCCCCCCACATGGCCCCCCCCCACACACGCACACATACCCACCAGTGAATTGGATTCTGCAGTACTTTAACGACCAGCTCCAGTGCCAACAGCTTGCCAGTCTGAGAAGGGGGGGACCCGCGGGACAAAGGACAACATTGATTTTTTCACGAAACAATGCTTTTAACGAACTTGACTTTTAAAAACCTGATTTAAAAAAAACGATAAATTTTCAAATCACGTTCCACCAAGACGGAAGGCGGGAATGATGTCCCATGTGCAAACTTCCTCTCGCCATATTGCCGTGTATCATCATACATCATACATCATCACCCAAAGAGAGAGAGCATTGAGTTTTTTGGCGGCTTCCCCTTTCCCCCCTCCCGCAACTTGAAAACCATTCCCTTTAAACAACCATTATTTATTGGCATCGTTTCCCGCTAAGCCACAACAACAGCACGTACCCACCGCCAAGTACTTGTCCACCTCCGTCACACCACCCTCCCTGGAGGCAAGCCGACAAAAAGCCGTGAGCACCAGCAGCACGTCCCGCTCCAAAGTCCGCAACACGCGGGGACCAGGACCACCGCCGCCGCCGCTGCCGCCGCCGTGATGGTGGTGATGATGGTGTTGGTGAGCGCTGCCGCCGGCGCGATGCGCTCCTCCCCCCGAGCTCTGATGACGATGGTGGTGATGAGAGTGGCTGTGTGAGTGCTGGAGCGAATGGGAGGAATGGGCGGCGGAAGGGGAAGTGGAGGTGTGGGAGGGCGGGTGTCCGACGAGCTCTCGTCGCTGGGATTGCTGGGAGGAGCGAGTGAGGAGGAGGGAGGAGCTGTCGGCGGCGGCGCCGCCGCCGCTGGCCGTCGCCGCCAAGTCGCTTTGAAAGGGGCTCTCGGGCGTCGCCGGCGTCCTGGGCCCGATGGCGGCGGCAGAGGCTGCGGTGGTCGTGATGGTTGGGGAGTTTAGGCCCAAGCGGACGCCAGTCGGCGACGGCGGCGGCAGAGGCGCCGCCGCAGCGTCGCTGCCGCGAAGCACCGCCGGTGACGGCTGCAACGGCAGCGGTGGCGGCGGCGATGGCGGCGGCACGTAACCGCCGCCGCCGCCCTGGTGCAGCGGCACACTGCTTGTACGAAGGCTGTATGTCGGTCCGACGGAATGCCCGCTGGCCCCGCTGCTGCTGCTAGTCCTCTTGCCGCCCACGCCTGCGAGGGGGCCCCCCGCCGGGCCCCCCGCCGGCCCCCCCGCCGCCGTCGCCGTCGCTGCTGTCGACCCGCTTACATCCCCACCGCCGTCCCCGCTGCCGCTGCGGGCGGCCCGGCGTATCCGTCCGACCACGGGGCCCTCCTCCTCGCTAGGGTTGAGTCCCTCGTCCAGATTCGTCGCTGGTCCCAACGCCGCCTCCAACCCCGCCAGGTCACGCTGCTCCGCCAAGGTAGCCAGCTGTGCCGTACGGCTGCGGTCACCAGCAGCTGCGGGCCCCTCCCCGTTGCCATCCCCCGGCCTGACACTGCCGCCCGCGGGTGACGGTGGCGGCAGGGGGCCCCCTAACGTCAGGCGGCTGTCATCCGCGCCGGTCGAGTCTACTCTGCCGCCGCCGTCGTCGCCGTTGGACGCCCACCGCGCCGCCGCCGCCGCGGCGGCAGCGGCCAAGGCCGCCTCCGTTGCCTGTTGCTCCTCCGCCAGTAATCGCCCCGACTTGTTCAGGTGCTGCTGCAGTTGACTTGATCGCTCCGAAACCGCTGCCGCCGCCGCAGGTCCGCCGCTTGGCGGCGGCGATGCCAGTTGGCTGTAGCTGTGTTGCAAACTCCCCCCGTCCAGCGAGGATCGACGGCTAGTGGCGGCGCTACTGCCACCGTACAGTTGGAACGCTGTCACGCGTTTGGTTATCGTATTCAGCATTTGCAGCAAAGCGTTGCTTGCCGTACGCTTGATGACGTCGTCCTCTGCGCCAAGCGCCAGGTTGAACACCATACGTACGGCAGCGAGCAGACAGTCACCGTGCGCAACGAAATGCTCTGCAGTTGTGAAGGTGAGCAGTGCGCGAATGACGGCGAGCTGCATGCCGCCCGCGGCGGAGGCCTCCCCGCATCGGATGACTGTACGGATGACGCGCGACACCACGTCGTCGTCGCTGGCTTGACCGCTGGAAGAGCTTTCCCCCTGAAGCCATGCATGTGCGACCAGCTTGTGGAGACAGCTCAACGCCGCGTCGACTATTTTGGAGTTAGAGCTGGTGCAGGCGAGGTAGAGCGGTTCAAGTACGGCAATGGCGAGGCTGCCTTCGTACTGCAGGTGGCCCTGCTCGTGGTCGTGCAGCAGGTTGAGCACGTTCTGGAAAATTGGCGCCGCGGGGGAGCGCGGGGGCAGCGGGGGGGGGGAAGGGGGGGAAAAGGGAAGAGGGAGGGGAAAGGAGGAATTAGGTGAGTGAGGATAAGCTTGGAAGCGGAGCGGTAGGGAAAGAGGTTTTTTGGGGGGATGAGCAGAGGGTGGCGGAACATCTCGGGAGGGGAGGAAGCAGGGGGAAGTGGTGAGGCGTGTGTGAGGCGTGTGGTCTGCTGCAAAGGTGGTGAGGTGTGGAGGGAAAGGGAACGGGGCAAATGCTGGGTACAAGCGGGAAAGCCGGTCGAGAGGCTTCATGAGGGGAAAGAGAGCATGTGAACGAGGAGAAAGAGACGGCTGTGTGATGGTACATGGGTGCGGTGGCAGCCGAGGTATGGGTCGGGCAAAGGGATGCTCAGCGCATTAACGACGCACCTGGCACATTTCGCGAAGGTCCTTTGCTTCCTTGCTGCGGCCCCATGACTCCTTCTGGATACTTGAAAGAGTCCGCTTGACGAACACTTCAAACGCCCTGTCGGGCTGAGCACTTTGCATTGTGGCCTATTCCTAGCTGCCTGCGCTGCGCGCTGGCTGTCCTCTTGCAGGCAGCCTGTAAAGTATAGTCAGTCCAACTGTACCATTACTTGAGCTGCGCCATGACCGACTCCCTGCGTCGCTTGTGTCAGCCCCTTTCTCCGGGAGCCGCTCCAGAAGCAAAATGTAATAATGGACTTTTGCAAGATCTAGGAGCTTTGGCGCTCCAACCTAGCATGCAGAGCTCGGTTGAGCCCAAGGAAGTTGTTCTCGACCGATCCAATTGTCGAGTACTGCCCAACCCTGTACTCCCAAAGCAGACTTTCACGTGTTACTGCTTAACGGGGCTATCGCTTCGCTTTGACGATTGGGCCATGTAACGTGCCCGGCAGTTGCCACAATGGGTATCAGGAACTTAAGCTGGCACAGTGAGCATGGGAGAAAACCAGGCAGCTGCCAAAGGGTTTTCGCGTTCCCTGCGAGGCCCCAGAACCTGCGTTGTAAAACAATTCTCCAGGAACAAACGAACAGGGCGCCTGTACGGTACCCGAAATTTACGGTGGAAGCTACCTATGTCGACATGCACAGAACAGGGTGTTTCCATTTCTAACGGTTCGAGCTACGGCAGATTCCACTATTCTTTCCGCACACATCACCTGCGCGGTTTTACCTTCACCAGTACTATCCGAAGTCTGTAGTTGTAGGGCTTCTGGCTCATCACGGCATTAATAATTGGCAATTATATTATGACCTGTTGTGGGTGTCCTAGGGCGAGTAGACGCAGGAGGCAGGCATGAATTACACCGCAGGGGGGGATCGCATTGCAAGGCATAGATTTAAAACAGCTGTGAGTTCGTTTCTTTTGCTTCAAACCTCTCAGTTTGGATTTGCATATCGGGCCCCAGCACAGAATGCTCATACACATACGGAACACCTGCAGGAGGGCCGTTTTCACCTTCATTCGGAGCGGACCACAGGATTGCAACCCTTTAACTGTCAGCGATCTACTCGCCTTACGTTAGCAAACCTGCAAGGCGGACAGGAGGATGGGCTATGGATTATCTTTAACGTTGGGGAGTACATCAACATCTGCCGCTATGATGCAACAAACAAAGCAAGTTCTTTTCAAACATCCTGGTTTCATGGTTGAGTATGCGGCTCAGGACAAAGCCGCTTACACAATCCGCAATTGCTCTCGCCTGCAGGAGCCTTACCGGACACTGTTTTTCAACAATTCTTCAAATCGGAGTTGCCTTCCCACCTGTCACGCTTTCATGGCGGCAAAGGACAACGTGGACCTCCTCGTCGGACTCGGTGATGGGCAAGGTTGGCACGGTGCTCCGAAACCCCATGTATCCGCTCCCAATACCCCGTGTTCCATTGCCGCTTCCCCCTAGCGCTCAACCCCCTCCACCGGACGTCCCTTCTCTCCATCTCTCCCCCCGTCCCCTCCTTCCCCCATTTTGTGTACCGCGCTTCCACCTCCCCCCGCTTCGAACGTCTTTTTTCAACTACTTTCCAGCATCATGTGGTTCATCATCTGACTTCCCTCCTCTCCCGCCTTCTGGGCCGCCTCCGCCACTTTTCCTCCATTGGCTCTGACGCTTCGGTTCCGTCCCGACCAATTCCGTCCCACGTCCCAAACCTCCACCTCAGTGATGCTCATGTCCTTGCGGGCTCAGCTGCAATCTACAAAACCCGTCATTATCAGCACACTCCAACCGGAGGGCACCTCCGAAACCGTCCGCTGTACGGCAGTGGCTTGGGTACCGCGATCCGAGCACGGGCTGTTTGTGGCCGCATTCAACTCGGGCAACATCTACCAGTACAAAAAGGCGAGCAAGACGAAAGCGAGCGAAAAAACCGGCGTGGCAAAAGATATTGACTAGCTAAGATTGACTGAAATCGTTCAAGATCGACGATACTGAGGTTCATTTTTGCTTTATATCTCGCATAACTTACGGAAAAACATTGGAAATTTGCTACATTTCGTATCTATTTGAAACATATGGACGTACATATATATGGACTGTCACGACAAAGATGCTACAGTCGTATGACGCGACAGGATGCACTCACAAGTGATGACCCAGATCGCCTCTGCTCCTGTAATTTCTGTTAATCTCTACAATGTCGCAGACGCACATAACTGGAGAGGGCAGCGGCAAGTTCCTGTCGCTTGGATCGAGCTCAAAATCCCAGTCCCCAAGCAGCACGATTGCGGTACGAAACGTACATGCCGTTTACGATGACGTTTGTACCGGGCTTGGCATTGGGTTTCGTGATAAAGGCGCTGCGTGTCGATGCGCATGTGTTTTGGGGGGAGGTGTATGGGGGTGCATCTGGGACTGCGGAAAAGCCGCCTGGGCGCTGCGCCGTGCCATGCCATGGGCCAAGAGGAAAGCAGCAGCAGCAGCGGTGGGAGGGAGCTAGCGCCTTTTTTTGTACCTGCTTGCAATCCTCTGCATATCACCTCTTCCAGCTGAAGGACCTGTAGCTTACAGTTACAATTCCACTTCATTAAGATGGGAAGGACCCTTCGGACTGGGCCAGATGCTTTACCCTTCGCAGGGATGGAAAATACGTAGCGGGGAATGTAAAAAACGTGTCGATGTCAAAAACCGACGATGTCAAACGGTCAACGACGATGTCAAACGATGTCAAAAACCAAATCCAGAGGGGCTCTCTCTGTCTCTCACTCTCACTCTCTTCTCTTTCTGTTTTCAATGAGCGCCCCACTCTAGCCCCCCTAGTCCCTCATCTTGGACGCCTCACAGATATACGAACACCAACCTGAACTGAATCATTCCGAAACGTCCTTCACGGTTTTCAACAACTCAATTACCCTCTGCCCCTTCTTTTCGGTACCTCCACCTCCACCTCGACCCTATATACATACATACATACATACGTACATACACTGTGGATCTCGGCAACCCCCGCGAGCAGATCAGCGGGGGGGGTATCAATGACGTGGCCGTGTCCCCCGATGGGCGCCAGCTAGCGGCCGCATGCCGCGACGGGGCCCTGCGCCTCATTGACATCGGCACGGGCACCGTCGTGGGGGGCTTCTGCAGCTACTATGGGGCCCTGCTGTGCTGCGCCTTCAGCCCCGATGGGAAGTATGTTGCGACCGGGGGAGAGGACGACATGGTGGCGGTGTACGGCATCCAGGAGCGGTACCCTGTCGTACATGGCGAGGGGCACCGGTCCTGGGTCAGTCGTGTGGCCTGGGACCCCTGGTGGGTCGGCTGGGGTGGGGCCGGGTTTGGGGTTTTGGGTATTGGGGGGAGTTTGGGGGGTTGTTACAGGTACGGGAGGTGTACGGGAGGTCTATGATGTGGGCCTCGTGTGGGTTTGTACGTGTGGGCGGGAATTGGTGTATGGGGTGTTCCGGACGGGGCGAAGTTTGGGGGATTTCAGGGGGGGATGGCGCGGTGTGTGGAGGTTTACATATGATGTGTGAAACAGGGGGTGTATCTTCGCCCGTGGCAGCTACCCTGCGAAACCCTGCCTTCCCCGGTATTTCGGGGCACCCTCATCCAGTCACCCTAGTCAACTTCTCAGTGGATCGCTCAGGTTCCGCACCCACCACCAGCATCCAACGGAATCTGGCGGGTCGACAGCGGCCCAACTCCATTCCTGGTCGGCTCGCGGGTTAACTTTATCCCAGGTCACCACCGTCCATCACCTAGGGGCGCAATGCCTTCCACCATCGGAAGGACTTCTGACCCTAATGGGTATCGATCCCGGGATCTCCCGGGGGCAATGGTCGCGCCTTACCAGTAGTGCCAAACCCTAGTATATACGTATGTGGGGTTGTGTAGGTGTGAGGGCGGGTTGTGGGGGGTGGTTTGGACTGTGCCTGTGCGCGCATGTGTGGGTGTGTGTTTGTATATGTGCGTGTTTTCCACCCCTCTACCCCCGTAGCAGCAGTTGCTGTTGTTGATATTGGTTAACATTGCGTAACGGGCCAGTTGTTTCTCTTTGACTTTTCGTACCACATCACTCTACCCCCGCCCTGCTCCTCCCCCCGCCCTTTCGGGCCCCTTAACTCGTTCCTGGTTCGTCTTTCCCCCCCTCACCCCCCTCACCCCCCTCACCCCCGAACACACACATACACACATACACATTCAGGGCGGGTTCGGAGCCTGGCACCGGGTCCCGTGCGGGTCTGTCCGAGCAGCTCGCTCCCTCCACCCGCATCTACCGTCTGGGGTCGGCGGGTCAGGACTGCCAGCTGTGTTTGTGGGACATGCAGGCGCCCAGCGAGGGCGACATCAGCAGCAGTGCCGCCATGCTGGCGCAGATGTCGGTGCTGGGAGGCGGGGGAATGAAGTGAGTGGGTTGCTGCTACTGCTACTATTGTTGTACTGCTGCTGTTGTTGCTATTGCTGCTGTTTGTTGCTACTGCTGCTGTTGTTGCTGATGCTACGGATATGCGTCTGGTGCTGCTGTGTTTTGGTTTCCTGTTTTGGATTGTGGGCAAGAGGAGGGGGATGAGCGAGGAGAGAAAAGGAAGGGATTTTTGAATGAAAGGATGGGGTGGGGTGGAGGATTGCTTTAAGAGGGGAGGGGAGGGGATTTGTCAATAGAAACATACATGCAGATACACATACAATACACTCTCAACGTGATATGTGTTTGCGCGCTGAAATACACACGCACGCACGCACGCGCGGACTCGTGTACGTCATATCGATGTTTCCATCTCATGGCTCAGATTATAAAAACACACACGCACACAATTTTAATATTATCATTAATATTATCATTACTATTGCCTACTCGCCACAACAGGCGTAACGGCAGCATCGCCAACCTTGGCGGCGGCCGGGGCGGCGACGGCGGCGGCGGTGTCGGCGGGGGTGGGTTGGGCCCCGTCAACACCACCACCCTGCACGACAGGAAGATCTCCCTAGGGAAGAGCTCCAGCGGCATCTGCCCCTCCCTGCCGCGAATGGACATGTACATCATACAACCCATCATGGAACATAAGTGAGTGGGAGCCGGGGACGGGGGAGTCATCGTGGGGGGAAGGGGGAGGGGGTTAGAGGGAGGAG
>NW_003307547.1:1765056-1768482 GCF_000143455.1 Volvox carteri f. nagariensis | reverse complement strand
GGGAAGGGGAGAGGGGAAGAGGGAGGGAAGGGGAGAGGGGAAGAGTGAGGGGTAGGGGGGAGGGGAAGGGGAGGGTTTGAAGGGGTGGGAGGTTGAAGGGAACGACTAGTGAGAGTAGTTGGCGAGTGGGTTTGTCTACAGTGTCAAGTGATATTCAGGGTGAGGGGGCAGGATAAAGGAAACGAGAGCCCCGATAGATCCAACGCGTGTATGTATGTATGTATGTATGTATGTATGTATGTATGTATGTCTTTTGCGAGTGGCGCGAAGATGTATGCAAAAGATTTCATGAAACAAACTACGCGGCGGGACGGGGGGAATGGAAATATTGCTATATCTTGCAATAATAATAAATCAGTATTTTTCCTGTTTGCCCTACCGCCGCAATCTCTCGAGTGACGCGCTGTCGTATTTTGCCGTACTTTCAGGATCCATTTGGAGCCCATGTCGGATCTGTTGTTCACTGCGGATGCTATCTTTACTGCGGACCACACCGGCAGCATTCGCACCTGGCTGCGACCCGTGGAAGGGGAACCTCCGGAGGAATAGTAGTAGTCGTACACCACGGGTGCCACCAGTGCTACTGCTAGTAAGAATGGGGGTAACGTAGTAGGCTCGTAAGGATGAGGATGCGACCCTCTCCCCGCCTACCTGCCTCCTCCCTCCCTGTCTCCCTCCTGCCCCATTTCTGGGGTATACAAATCCTGTTGGGTCATAACCCGCAGAGAAGCGCTTGGTCTCTGACCTGAGGTCTGTTGACTAGGGAGGGAGGGGTCTTTCGGCGAGAGAAAGAGAGAGAGAGAAGAGAGAGGGAGGGAGAGCTAGTCAGGGGTTGGGTTGGGCCACAGAAGCCCCCGCTGACTTCAACCATGGGGGGGAGGAGGAGGAGGAGGAGGAGGGTGTCTGTCGCCCCTTCCTTGCAGAAAGGGAGGGGCACCGCCGGTTTATAACCATCTGTCTGTATGTATGTACGTGTGTTGTGTTCGTGTGTTGTGAGAGGGGTGCAGAGAAACATACGTTGCCGGGTTGGGTTGCGCTGTGTGTGTGTGTGTGTGTGTGTGTGTGTGTGTGTGTGGTCTGGTAGCCGCAGGACGCACTAGGGTTGTGGGTTGGAAGAACAGGATGGTGAAATTACGGAGGTGAGAAATCTGAACCCCACTACCTGAGGGGGAAGGAGGGTGTGATAGCACTGAGGGCATGTCTCTGTCACCACGGGGTTGGACGTGTGTCGCGAAAATGAGTGCATGTGTTTGTATGTATGTGTGTGTGTATGCGCGCGCAGTGTGGTGCGGCGGTAAGGCGGCAGTTGCATAGGGAAGGGAGGGGGAAAGGGGAAAGGTTTCCCGTTGGCCACCTTGGGGCTTTTGGCCACATGCACGTGTGTGTGGGACTTGATGGGGGGACTTGATGGGGAGAAGAGGTAAGAGAAGAACACGAATAACGACGAGGTGGGGGAGATTCGATCCCCGGTCGAGGTGAGGGAGTTGAAATGTCTTCTTGTGTAGAACAAGGTTCTCCAAAGCTTTTTTCCTTTGTGGCTTGGCAAGGACACCATTCATCGTTGGTTGGAACTGTGCCTGTGTGCCTTTTTTAAAGACTCTGTGTGGTTTTGTGTCACAGTGCGCTCTTGGGCACATGCACATGTGCCGGGTTGTGTGGGCGCATGTGCTGGCGTGATTGTATGTAAGTATGTATTTATGTATTGCATCATCCATCGACAGCGGAAGCCACATCTGGGATGCGAAAGCGCACGAGGTCCAGCATCGTCAAGCATTCTATAAACGCCAAACCTTTTTATACAATTCTTCAAGTTGCTTTTTCCAGGATGCGGATTTCCGCGCGAACATGGTGAACAAGGTCCTCTTAGCGTGTTTCTTATAAACAGCAAAGTTCTTACAACCACAAAATTGTATGCATAGCTCTTCCAATATTATTTAGCCTTCGTTAAGACTACTCTTACTTCTAGGTAGGCCGAGTTGCGTATGAATAAATGTCTTATAAGTTACGGATGTGCTCGTCATTTCACCATTAGCATTTGATCCTAAAACCTGTTTGTGAACTTGGTCCAAGTTTTGAAGAAATTTATCTCTGTACAGCGTATGCTAGAATCAAATCTAAGATATAAAGATGTGGATACGTGGGCAGTCCTGTTAGGAAAATTTTTTCATTTGTCAGCGTTGTCAGCACAGGCTCGGGCAGCGAGGGCCGGAATCTCCTCCTCCGTAACCCTACCGAAGCCCCACCCTACCGACCGGTTGAGCCGGGCGGCTACACCCCCCCGCGGGGACTACAGATCTGGCCGGTCGAATCTATGCTCCTGTCTGGCCTGGTTGACACTACTACTGTCCTACGCAGTTTAGGGATCTGGGTTTGATTCCGGGGAGTAATCGCTCCTACAACGCGGCGGCGGTTGCAGGGTTCTGCTTTTTTCCATCGTCAACGTTTTCCCACCACCACATTGCCACTAAGCGGCAGTGTCCCTGCCGTGGTGAAGGGCGTGTAGGGTCCAGGGTTGACGTGCGCCCCCTCCACCGCACCCCTGGAGCTATCTGATGCTCCCCCCACCTACAATCCACGGTGGGTATCTTGATGCATCGCGGTGCAGCCTTGATACTCCTCCTCCTCCTATAGGTGATGCCATTAGAGCACCAGAAGCGCGACTGAGCTGCTGTCGGCAACATCCCCCCCTGATCGGTGTGCGTGTGTCTGTGTATATATGTGTGTATGTATGTGTGTGTATGTGTGTGTATGTGTGTGTATGTGTGTGTATGTGTGTGTATGTGTGTGTATGTGTGTGTATGTGTGTGTATGTGTTTGTATGTGTGTGTATGTGTGTGTATGTGTGTGTATGTGTGTGTATGTGTGTATATGTATGTGTGTATGTGTGTATGTGTGTATGTGTGTATGTGTGTATGTGTGTATGTGTGTATGTGTGTATGTGTGTATGTGTGTTGTGCTGCTCCTGCTGCTGCTATGACTTTCACTGAGCTATGTGGTCTTTACAATCCATTCCTGTAATTTTGGTTACATGTAGGGGGGGAATGGTGGTAGCCATCATGGTGTTGGTGTTGGTGTTGGTGTTGGCGGTAGTGATGAGAGTTGTGCTCAGGCTAGTCGGTCGATGGGGTGGCAGCAGGTGCAGCGCCCCAGTGGGCCCACTCCCGCGGGCAACGACCTGCACTCACAGAGCGCAGCACAGAGCGCAGCACAGGGCACAGCACAGAGCACAGCATAGAGGATAGGACAGGGCAGAGCACAGCACAGCATGTCAACACAGCTCGAGAAGTGAGTCCTCCGTTCCTTCCTCTTCCCCCCCAGCACTCCCCACCCGGGCCCCCACATCCAAAAACACCCCCCCCCACCCGCCCTCAGCCCAGCTCCTTCCACAACCCGCCCATCCCCCAACCCACCATCCATCCCACCCCA
>NW_003307547.1:1723678-1764972 GCF_000143455.1 Volvox carteri f. nagariensis | reverse complement strand
TCCACCCCATCCTTGGCTTCTTACATACTCAATACATGTACATATTATGTACATATATATACATATATACATATATACATATATACATATATGTAATGTAATGTAATGTAATGTTACATGCATATACACATATATGCATGTATAAATTTATGGTTTGCATGGCTCCGCTATACCCCTCCCCCTCCCCTTCCCCCCCACCCCCCTTAATGCCCCTCTACCCTTCCCTCCTACCCCCCTACCTGACCCACTGGCCCAGGTTCTCAGAGGTCGCGAACGAGGTGGCCGCCATGCGGTCCACGTACAAGATACCCTTCAGGGGTCACCACACACAAGAGGGGGCGGGGGGGAGGGTAACACCCCGATGGGGGGGTGGGGGGTGGGGGGTGGGGATCCAAGCCAGGAGTCAGTCAAGGAAAGAAAGGTAACCTCCGTCGCCGAATCAAGCCTCGCGGGGGTCGGGGACATTGGAAAATTTTATGTACAACTATAGTACGGCATCGATGCCGCCATCGTCGTCATGCCGTACCTGTAGGTGGTCGAACTCGTGTTGCAAGATTCTTGCCATCCAGCCCGAGGCCCGCACCACCACCGGCAGGCCCGCTGGGTCAACTGCTTCCAGCTCCACAATGCGGTACCTGGGAACAACGGCCTAAGGTCTTGAACGGCGGAGGCGACGATGACGACGGCGACGGCGGTCATGCCGTACGACGGCGACGGTAGCGGCAGCGCCGGGGGCGCAGTAAGGTGGCGGAGCCGGCAGGAGCGGGTTTATGGCGGCGGCAGACAGATAGGAGATGTACGGACAACAGGTCTAACACATACAAACATACATACATGCACACCCGCCTCACCCTTTACTCACCACATACCCCCGGACGCTGAGGCAGCCCTCAAAGAACGCCGCGCCCTCATGACCCACGGGTCGCAGGCCCCGCGGGTTTACCAGAACCAGGGGCCCGAACGCCCGTCGCTCCATTGCTGCCAGCGTGTCGTCGTCGTACATCCCGCTCGCTGCCTGTCGTACGATGTATTCCTCCCGGTCCTCTAGCACGATGACCTGACCGACAGAGGTGTACATGAGTGTGTATGTCTGTGTGTACTTGGGGCCTCGGGAGTAGTGAGGTTGTAGGCCCAAGATGATGATGATGTCTGTGTGTGTATACATGTCTGTGTGTGTCTATATGTCTGTGTGTGTATATATGTCCGTGTGCCGCCTTCTTAGGTTTTGAATGAGCGCAACCGCCAACTGACAATACCGCAACCTTACTCCTTACTCCTAAAACCCCACTCCTCCCCACCCCCTCCATCCCCTCTTACCCGCCTCCCAGTAGGCTCACCCCCCCTCCTACACCCCTCCTACACCCCTCCTATACCCCTCCTATACCCCTCCTACACCCCTCCTACACCCCCCCTCCACCCCCCCTCCACCCCTCCTACACCCCCCCTCCACCCCTCCTACACCCCCCCTCCACCCCTCCTACACCCCCCCTCCACCCCCCCTCCTACACCCCTCCTACACCCCTCCTACACCCCTCCTCCTACAACCCCCCTCCAACCCCCCAACGCACCCTCCAGGGCTCTCCGATCTGCGGGGCAGCCAAACCGACCCCGGGTGCCGCCCGCATGACAGACGTCATGGTGGCGACCAGGTTCCGGAGCCACTCACTGCCCAGCAGCTCGGGAGGTACCTCCCGGGCTACCTTGAGGAGGGAGGAGAGAACGAGGACACGCACGACGGGCAGGGACGGGGCTTAGCGAGGGTGGGCGTGTTGTGGATGGGGCGTGTTGTGGTGTGTATGGGTGTTGTGGGGATACCGGATGGGCGTATATGGGCAAAGACGAGTGCTATGTGGGATTGGTATGGGGATGGGAAAGGGGAAATGGAAAGGGGTGCCCTATAATTGGGCATTAACTTGTTTGCACTTCGTTGGAATGTCCGGCATGGCTTTGTTGATTGAGGCAAGGAGTTAAAACCTGGTAGTTGGCAGTTGGTAGTTGGTGGCACGAATGTTTCGTTCCCTGTTGTTAAGCCGGGTCAAATGAATGGTCATTGGGAACGGTATTAGAAGCACCTGTCGCAACACCGGGGTGCCGGCTTGCACGATGGCAGGCATTGGTTTGGGGATGTTGTTTGACGGTGAGCTGCCAGGCTGTGAGGACGAAGCCATGGCGGCGCGAAGTGTCCGACGAGCCTGAGGGCCTCCCAGAATGAAGGGACGTTGACGGGCCCCGATGCATGTAGCAGTTAACGGCATGTGGGCGTATTCCTTACGAGTATGAAATCTCTATGATAATAGAAATGTGAAAGTATGATGTGAAAGAATAAAAGACATCGACCTTCCCCCAACCACTTCCCGTAATCGTACGCTCAATAGCAAACAGGGCGGCTAGATCTTTTCGATGCTGGCATCAGCTTAATCTTAAAAGCTGAAAATATATTTTTCAGAAGATTGATCAAACAGGAACCAGAACGGATTTCCGCCTACCAGGAAGGCGTGAAACTATGTCGGATAATAACCCACGACATAGATGCTAATGACCTTTTAGGTCGCTAAAAATGGCAGGTGATTTAAAAAATATAATGTTTACGGGCCTGTGTTGCCGTGCATGGCAGTCTGTCACGAGCGCTGGCGTGTCGCAGATGCTGAGGGTGACCTTATGGTGGTGCTGCTGGACTTAGCGCTGCTGCGTCCAGACAATCCAGCACTGGCGGCCTTAGCAGCCGCACCCGCTGACATACTGGCGCAGGTGATAATTCATGCAGCTCCTTGACAATTCACGATGGCCACGGTTCGGCCTTGTGTAGCCAGCCTAAGCGGCCCTCCGCCATGCCTACTTTTATTGCACATCTCATGCCCACCAGTTACTTGCCTTCGCCAACGCTTATACCATGGTGAACAGCCGTAACCGGCTGGCAATCTTCGCCGGTCAACATGACATGTGGTAAGCGAGCGTGGCGAGGTGGCTTTATTTAATCCCCCTGGTGTGCTTTACCGGGGTAACCTTGCAACACCTAAGTCATGAAAATACTGTAGTATACGCGAACGACTCTGCATCGCCAATACTCCAGCGCCACGTGCACTGGCCGCGCGAGGTGTCGAGCCGGAGGCCAAATGTTATGCTGCCATACAGCGGGCCCACCCTGCTCCTCCTCCCCCTTCTCCTGCTCCTCCTCCTTCAACTCCTCCTTTTTCAATCCCCTCCTCTTCCTGCCGCTCCTGCTCTCGCAGTCATCTGGTTCACCTGGGACTTGGCGAGGACACCAACAACACCTCCGGCTCCATCTTCCCGGCAGCCAGCCTCCACACGCGCTTGTCGGAGCTGGTGGCCGCCTGCAACCTGCAGACCGCAGGTGAGGACCACTGGCACGGGCACTGGCACGGGCACGGGCACGGGCACTGGGAACTGCACGGGGACTCCCAACTGACGCTGGAGCTGGGTCACAGGCTTACAGTCAAACGACGAAAACCCACTTAACGATCTCAGGGGGATTATGGGTCAGAAAACCTACATCGGAAAACAACACACACGTACTTCTCCTGCAGCGGCTCAGACCCACATCGGAAAACAACAAACCAGGAAAAAAAACGTCCATCCTCACGCGCTCTGCAGCTTGCGCTGGCTTTTCATTCCCTCATGCATCAACGTGTTTACGTATTTCTCCTCAGAGATTTCCGCCCTATTTCGTTCCCTAAAACTACTGGGGCGCTTTGGCCATCTTCGCAGCGTTACATCCCGCGAGTCTCTCTTCCACGCTTGCGTCAGTCACTTCACTTCTTCCTGACACCTCCACCCTCGTCCCGACACCCACTCGCAATCGCAATCGCAACCGCATCCTACAGCCGGCGCCGTTGGCGCCTCGTCGGCCGCGTCGGCATCGTCGGCCTCCACCTCCTTCGCCCTCTCCGGCGGCCTCTCCAGGGCCCTGTGCCTTATCCACCGCCTCCAGCACCAGCGCGGTGGCCGGCCCCGCGGCCGGCCCCGCGTGCTGTGTGTGCTGGCCAGCCCCGACGCACCCATGCAGTACATTCCGGTCATGAACGCCATCTTCTCCGCACAGCGTGCTGAGGTCCTTCTAGATGCCGTAGTTCTCGCGACCGAAGATTCCAGCTTCTTGCAGCAGGCAGCGCACCTTACAGGCGGTCTGTACTTCAAGCCTGCCGGTGCGGGTGCGCTGCTAGGTTTACTTCTGAACTACTTCGTTTGCGACACCTCGACGCGGAAGCAACTTGATGTGGCCCAGGAGCTTGGTGTTGATTTTCGAGCCTCGTGTTTTTGCCACAAGTACGTGATTGAGACGGGGTACGTGTGCTCTGTATGTCTGTCAATATTCTGTCAGCCGTCGCGGGCGTGTTCCACTTGCGGTACGGCGTTTACGATGGGCGGCGGTGGAGGAGGCGGAGCGGCGGCGGCAGCGGCAGCAGCGGCGCGGGGCGGAGGTTAAGGCGGCGACACGTCGATGCGGTGGGAGGAAAGGAAAGGCCAGCGGGGCCGCGCGGAAGCCGCAGCACCTTCCACACCTCACACATGGAGTTATTCATTGGGGTGCCCCTAAGCTTGACAGACTAAAACCCTACAGACATACATGCGGAGCCACGCAGTCTGGGTTGACGGCTCGAAAGAGGGGAGGAGGAGAACTTGCGGTTTTGGACATCTTGTTAAGGAGCATTTTGGGAAAATTTACGTTTGTGTTTGTGGTGCCATATTGACCCGGAATGGACCGAATGGCGATTAAACCTTTTGTAGCCCTCTTAGCTTTATGTTTTCCTTCAATGTTTTTCTCAGTCTCGTTAAGTTTCCCTTTTCCCACTTGCTTATCTGATTACACTCCGTTGCCGCTGTGTGGGCAACCAGTATGCTGCTTGTTGGGTGGATTGGCATTCACAGACTTGCGGGTGGGCTAGAAGACCAAAGCTTGCTACTTGGCAGGCTGGCAAGTGCCCTCGTGCTCTTGGCTTTTGTCAAAATTGTCTCTAAAGGTTGCGTAACGGTAGGTCTGCAGGAGACGGCCATGCAGCTTCTAAGGATGCACGTACCCTGCCGTGCTCTTTGCGCCTTGACGGCTACTACTAATTTCGGTAAAGCTGCTGCTGGAGTTCAGTCCTCAGCACTTCCTTCTCGTACGTGCAAAAGCACACACACAAACACACATCACGGTGCGAAAAGCAAGGTACTCTTGGAGGGCACAACCACCCCGGGGTTGCATTTTAAGCAGGGGAGAGCGACACACACACACGCACACACCCCTTTTGGTCGCGAGCGGACTGGCCGCAAAAAAGCTCACGTGTAGAGGGGGGCAGGGATGTCATCACTTGGACAGCGCCGCCCCGGCACTATACCGCGCCGCCGTTGCCGCTCTGCTGTCACAGGTCGCGCGCATCAGCTGCCCCACCTTCAACAGAATCACCACTACAAGCAAAAACAGCAGCAGCAGCGGGTGGTCTCTCGCACGAGCCGCAGGTGCACCACACACGCCGGCACCACCGCCTGTTGCATGTGCTTCCCCCTCCCTATACCCCCAGCACTTGAGTACATGCATACCCCCTTAACGGGCATACCTCCCTGCACTGCGGCGGTTCCGAAGCCTTACAGAGCGCAGCGGTTCCGAAGGGCTGGCGGCTGTCCACCAGACCGGCAGCGTTCACCGCGTTCAGTGCTTCAGCCAAACTATCGTCTCACAGCAGCGCCCATAAATGGCACAGCTATGTGGGTGGGTCTTTTCACATAGTCGTCACCCCCACGTTTGGTGTACGTACGGGTGTGTGTAAGACTTGAGACCTAATCCAGTCCCCCATGACCTATCTCGCTTCTCTCTGCTGGCTATGGATCGAGATGCATGAATCCATATTCATGCAAAACCTAAAGTCTCTACAAATCTCGACTATCGTACGGTATGTCCTGCAGGATACGCGGTTCGAAGATAAGCACTGCACGGCTGTGCAAACTCCCTCACACGCTTCGCTGGCTCAAGCACACATTATGGACAGCTTGGCCTGAGACTCAAATCTCGCCTGGCCCTTCCACGCCGTCAAAAAATAAACCCAACAGCCCCATATGGTCCAAGATCCGACATATAGCCTCTTCGTGCACCTTCGCCCTTCCTCCCCCACTCCCCCCTTGGCCCTGTCTCCCACAACATCCAAATCCAGCCCAGCCACAGCCACCACCACTATTATTTCCTCCACACCGCAGGTTACTACCCGATTGCCATTCGCCCATGGAAACAGGAGGAGCACAACGCTATCAGTGACTTTATCGGCTATATGAGCTATCGTCTATGAGGAATATCAGCTATATGCTACATTACCGCGCTTTGCCTCCCACGTTTTCGGATCCCTCGCAATCCGTATACAGTGCCCCTGCCGTGGTTGCCCAGTCCCATCCCTGCCAGCCTCCAGCCTCAGGAGAACTTCTGATGCTGCCTGCAGGTCCGCCTGTCGGTATGTCTGTCTGTTGCCCCAGGCCCGCCACACGCACTTCCAGGGCCCCCAAATCCAAATCCGCCATTACCACCATCACCACCACCACCACCATTACCACGTTGCCAAGTGGAAAGGCCGTTTCCCATAAAACAACTCAACCGCAACCCGCTTAGTTTTCCGACTGCGAATCCTTGAAGCATTGGAGCCTTCTTATTCCCTTCCTTTCGTCCTCCTTTCCTTCCTTCATTTGTTGTTGCTGCTGATCATAATAAACATAATCGTAATGATAATGATGATGGTGATGATGATGATAGTTCCCGCGTGCACGCTCCTCATACAAGGTGGGCATAAGGTGGGTGCATGGGTGGGTTCGGATTCGCAATAAGAGACACAAGTGGAAGGGGGCTGGCTGGCGATGGGATAAGCTGTCAGGTATAGGTCGCTGCTGCTGGTTGAATCTCGGGTATGGGGCCTAGCAGAGGGCTCGTAATTATCTTGATGGTCTTAGTGGTAGTAGCGGCCATGATGGTGTACGCGCGCATGGACTTGGCCTTGGCCTTGGACGTGGACGCGGTCGTGGCGTTGGGAAACGGTCAAGGAGTTGGAAGAGGTGCGGGGGAGGGAGGGGTTACGGCCACACGTGAGCCACATGGGTGCCTCTACCGCACGGTGAAGAAGGATCCAGAGACGAACAGCGGTGTGAGCCCTAGGGTGCAGCCGATGAGCACCCCCACCATGGCGCCCGCGAGCTTGGCTTCTACACAGCGCAGCACGGGGGATTTTTCGGCGGACAGCGGACAGCTCATTGGCAGAGGGAGAGGAAAGGCCATGGGTTGCCGATGCAGGCAAAGGACGCAAAGTACGAGGGCGCTCAACTCGCAGGGCCCACCACACTCCCCTCGAAGCCCTGTTGCAAACCAGAGCCTGGGAGGTTAACGGCTTCTCCCTCCCTCCATCCTCAACGACAGTAGATATTTACCTTGTCGACGCTGCCAACAACATTTTTACCTACTTCATTATCACGCTGAGGCCTCGTCGGCCTTGAGGCGTTTTTTTCTTTTGCTCTCCCGAAGAGCGTCCTAAACCTTACACCCCTGCCCAGGCGCCCACTTAAAACTTCTCCCCCTTGCGCTCCCCCCCCTTCCACATGCTAAATTCGCCAATGGTTCATCTTAACCCCCCACCACCGGGTCGCGGTGTTGCCAACTCCCCCTTAACCGCACTAACCCTCGGATCCCCTGTTGCCGTGGTCTTCACTGCCGTGTCCCGTACCTTCCCTGCCCCCGTACCTTCCCTGCCCCCGCACCCTCCCTGCTCCCGTAACCTCCCTGCCCCCGACCGACGCGCGCCAGGCCCAAGCTCCCTCTCCCCCTCGCTCTGGCTAATCCTACTAATCCCCCGCCCTGCCCTGCTCTGCCCCGCCCTGCCCTGCCCTGCCCTGCCCATCCCCCGCCCTGCCCTTAGCCCTTGGTTCGTGAAAGCCAGTAAGCCCCCCCAGAGCCCATATCCTACTCTGCGTTCTAGGCATCGCCTGCTGCGCCCTCGACAACTTGGGCTCCTTAACGAACGGCACCATGCGCACGACTTGCTGCGCCGCATGGGAATCGAATTGAAAGAAAGGATTTGGGAACTTGTGGGGATGAGTAATGAGTTGATGAGCAATTCTATGGAAATCTTGGAGAGGGAGTTGGCCGAAAAGAAAAGGACAACGGGACTCTTGAGCCGGGGGAGAAACGAACAGGTGCATGCGGACAGAGATAGCTATATGGAGAGGAGAGATTAAAACGGAGGGCCAGAGGGGTACAGGAGGATTTATAAATGAAAGAGTGAGCCCAAAAGGGGGAGGCTAGGCCAGGGGGACGCGGTCGCACGGGGATGACCCAGCGAAATATTGTCCTACCCAGCCAAACTTATTTTAGCACTCGGTTCACAGCTCAGCTCAGGCCCTCCACAGGCTGTTTACGCAGGAACAACTGTTTTGATGCATGTCGTGAAACGTCAAGAAGCGGGGAGGCTGTGGACGCCGACGGGGAGGCTCTAGCGGGGAGGCTGCGCTCTAGGGTTTACCTAAACCCTAAACCCTAACGCTCTAGCGGGGAGGCTGTGGACGCCGACGGACTGCGTGGCTGTGTGGTCGCGTGGGTAGAGCGACAGTGGCTATGCGGCTGCTGCAACACACGGTACATACATACATACACACGCACCTCGATGTACTTGGCAGCACCGACACCAATCACATCCTGTCGCATGTCGCATGTGAAACAAGGCAGCCAGGTGCGCGAGGGGGCATCCAGACGTCTGGCGGCTGCCAACGAGAGGAAATGAAAATGACAGCAGCGTCTATGCATCCTGGGAAATTTTCTGCACGCCGCGGGTTCCTCAACATGCGGCGTGGGAACCTGCTAAATCTACCTATCGTAGCCATCATGAAGGCCAACATAATCTCTTATCCTTCTTTCGCCCGCCCGTTCCTACCTTAACAGCCCTTAGCCCACCATCACGCCACCACCACCCACGGTGCACAGACAACCCCGGCCCAGGCACAAAAAGGAACGGAGGAACGGAGCTTGTGCTTCTGCAGCTCCCTTGCGGCGACTGCTGCCGTGCCCTCTTAGTATTAGTAAGTTCACGACCGTTGGTCACAAGTGCAGCTGCATCCTGCCCCCACATGATCCTCACACCGATCACGGCGGTTGCCCTCTCGGGGGGCCCCCCAAACCAACTCTTGCCCTGGCAGCAGCTTCACTCGTTCGTGGTTCGTATGTCCCCCCCCAAATCAACGAAGCAAACAACACCTGGCCGCGCACTCCTGCAGCCGTGTGCAGCAGTGCAAAAGCCTCGTGCCCAGCCCGAGACCGTCCGGCCCCCACCGAAACCCTTCCACCGGCCCTCCTCACCGCCACCGCGTTCCCAAGGCCAGCTGAAGCCAGCGTGGACAACCCGAATCGGAGCCCCAACAGATTGTCGATTTCTTCACCCGCCACCAACTGCGACAGCCACGGCGGAGCGCAGGAGTACAGGCCACGTCAGGGTAGGAGTACAACGGCAGCAACGGCAGCAGCAGCAGCAGAAGAAGAAAGATAAGTGGAAACCCTCAAACCGTCAACCCCCCCCCAAGCACACACACACACACAACGAAGGCCCAAACGCACCATGATTGCGTTGTCGAGGAAGCCAAATCCGATGAAGGGGATGGCCGAGGCGAGGAACACCATTTTCAGTGCCGAAGAGCTCGGGGGAGTCTTGTTGCGATTTTCCACGAGGCTCGTGTGCGCAAGCATGGCCGCTTGAAACTCGTCCCTGGGGGCCAAGAGGGTGGTGGTACCGTATCGAGGGGGTATCGGAGAGGAAGGCGGGGGCGACCAAGAGGGTGCAACACCCCGGCTTGGGCACACAAAAGAGGTGTGTAACATGAGTGGTGAAGGCGGGGGGAGGGGAGAACCACGAGGGGAGAAGAGGGTGCAACACGCCGGCTTGTTTTGTAGCACACAAAGAGGTGTGTAATTAACATCATGAGTGATGAAGAGGGGTCCCCAGGCAGCGAAACATTGTCTCCGGCGCACGGACACGAGGAGAACCAAAACAAACAAGAAGCCGCAAAACAAGGCCATGAGCAGAACGCGGGCCATAAGCCGCGGCCACAAGACAGAGTTTCAGACAGGGTTGGTCGGAGTTAGGCATCACGTGGGGCTGGTAGGAAAGGAGGCGGCAGTGGATGGGCTAGGCACAGGGGTAGGAACGGGTAAGAAGGAATAGTTACGGAGCAAGCTGCGTTGCAGGTGTTTATTCTACCTTGACAATGCGCCAGGCGAATCGCCTTTGACGTCATGTGCCTGGAACAGCTCCTCCCAATAAGCGTTGTCTAGTTGCTGCATCTCCGTGTGCTGCGCAAGTGCAGCGGCAAGCACGGCCCGCTGTGCGGGACTCAGCTTTGCTGCCAGAGCTTGTGCCGCAGCGTGGGGGTTTCGTTCAAAAGCCTGCTCCAAGCTGTTCCCCGTCTGTTCGGGCGAAGCACCTGTGCTGCAGTAGCGCCAGGCATGCTGCCGTCCAGAACAGCTGGGCATCGATGCATCTATCCGCAGGCCGTCCTGCTTATTGCCGATGCCTTGGCAGGGGTAATCTCTACCAATACAACAAGGGCTCGTGACAGTGTCTTGTAATGCCGACATCAAAGGGCCTAGAAATGCATGCCTCTGTTGCTGCAGGCTTCTGACTAGCATTATTGTTCACAACTGTATGTTTAATGATTTATTCCACGGTTGGATGTGACAGTCGATGGCAACAAGCTCCCCGACAGCGACAGGTTGCAGTCGGCAACCAGGCTTCGAGGTATCTTAGGTTCAGTAAATGTTCCATGCAGTTTAAGAAGTAGCACGAGTACATGCTATTCACTAAGAGCTTCCTCGCTCGCGGTACAGACGCACATTGCGGGTTTTGATGCAAACTTGCATACTATCTGTCGGAGATCGGATGCAACAATAGCATTAATTCATCTTAACGTATGCATTGTGTCACATGTGCCGTTCTACTCGCCCTGTGTCAAGGACATACCGTAGCCGGCAGCCCTGTGCTTGAAGCATGCGGAACACATGATACTGTAATGGGCACGGCTTGAAATGATTACGATTATCATTGCCTGTAGAATTGCCAAGTGAAGTGTCTCTCTTGCTGAGCACATAGCTCCGGTGACTCGTTGTTGTCGGTGCCTGATTACTAGTGCATAGCCTAGTTCCGCCTTATGCTTAGTAACTGTCGCACATGAACGTGAGCCCTGCAGAAGTGCGGTCTGCGCTACGCGCAGTCTTGCGAGCTGTCGATCGCAATCTCACCTGTATCAACGGCAACCGGCAATGGCGTCAGGAAGTGATCGCACGTTTCCGTGCTGCTAATCCACATCAATCCCTTGCTGACGCCGCAAATGCAACACCCTCGTCGTCACCATCTGCTGCTGCGGGAATGCCGCAGCCGGCGGAGTCCGTACAACAAAGCAGCGCTTCAGAGACGTCCCCATCCCAGCCGCAGCAACGCCGATCCGCACGTTCAGTGGACTCTCCATCTCCCGCATGGACCTCCCGCCCGATCGCGCCAGCAGGACACCCACCCACGCCAGCCCAGGCGCTGGCGCTCGCGCGTGAGTGGGCGGAGTTGGCGAACAACATTGCCCGCCACAAGACCCTGCTCCAGTCGTACAACATCGGCCTGGACGTGGACGAGCGTACGAAGCGGATGGTGGAGGCGACGGCACGTCGCGTTGGGTTTGCCCTGCCGGACAGCGGGAAGACATGACGCGACTACGTGCCATGGCGACGGTGGCTGCTGCTGTTACTGCTGCTGATACTGCTGCTGCCGTTACTGCTGATACTGCTGCTACTGATACTGCTGATACTGCTGCTGCCGTTACTGCTGCTACTGCTGCTACTGATACTGCTGATACTGCTGCTGCTTTCACATCGTGTAATAGCAACTCTACCAAGTTGCACCAAGTCGGAGTTTGCTCTCTCTGCCCTTGCCTTAGAGTGATGAACTAGCTAGGCCTTCATAACCTGTACTCTATGCCTCGTCAGTCGACATTATGATGCGGCAGAGCGTCAGGTTGAACATTCTGGATGGATTCCAGGGCAATGGGTACGGCCATGCTATGTCGTACAGTTCAATACAGGGGCATGTCCGGGGAGTTGCGGATATTGCGCGGGAAGGTTAAGAAAAGGGGGAAGGGGATTGGGTGAATGGACTACTGCCATTTCCCCCTTTCCGTTGCCCAGGAGCGGCGAAGGTTCGTTGCCGGTTATGGCTCTTGCAGCGCTGCGACAGTTAATGATGGATAATGAAGAATTGATGGGTTATCATGCTTTAAGAAGTTTTCAGGATTTGCGGGATTATACAGGATTTAGGTAGGCTAGGCAGGCTAGGGGATGTTTGTTCTCGCTTTTGCCAGTTTTTGCCTCGATGGATCCAGGGATGTCTTATGTACCACCTATTAGGCCGCACGCGGTCGGTCCGGGCGCTCTACTCCACCGTGTGGCTTTCTGAATTGAAAGAAGGGAAGAGAATGGAGAGAAAGGCGCAACCATTTTGCTGCGAGCCTGTGTTTTCCAGCCAGTGCTTTCCTGCTTTACAGGCTTATTGGAATCCCGTATTTGTCGGAGGCCGTTTGCGTGCTCATCACAGCTGCATGCATGTGCCTGTGATCCATTCCTTACGGTGCCCCGCGAGAGTGTGGTGGTAGAGCCGCCTCCACATCCAGGAGCTTCTGCCTGCTGCCGTAATTGCCCCCTCCCTAACAACATCTGGGTCGTGTCTGAAACGCCACCAAGACCTCCACCTGGACGATCATGAAAACCAGCCTCCATGGTCAGGGTGCTGTCGACTTGCCTTTACCACTCGCTAACACCAAAGTTGATAGCTCTTTCATTGATGCGTCGTCCTCGAGCCGTCCAGTTCTTTTTGGAAGTGGGTTTTAGGGTTTTAGGGGGCACACAGTGGCTCCCTGGGAGGCCCATTCATTCTCCTTGAGGCGCGTTGACAACTGTTCATCATTCGGCATTCGGATATAACTTGGCGAACTTGGGTTTATTTTTGGGGACATCGGGAGCCGTTCGGGAGGACATTCAGGACATTCAGCCTCTGAAGGTTCGCCGGCAAGCTGATGGCCCAGGATGGGGAGGCTGAGCAGCCCTGCCGAAACCCGGGGGCCGCCCCACCATGCCCAACAACCCAGATCATAAGCTAAGCCGTGTATACCACACGTACGAGATGAGAGCCATATAATCATCGTACAAGCCTCCGTGCCCTATATCGTTTCCCGCATCTTAGCCACCAGCTTTGCTGCCGCCCTCATCCACAGCCGCCGCCGCCGCCGGCGGTCCGCCACCATCAAACGCCGCAAACACATCCGAAATGATGTCGTTTGAAAGAAGAAATCCCGCTGGATCCGACAGCCGAACCCGCGGAACACCGCAGCCGCCAAACCCGACAGCTCCAGAAAGGTCCACCGCCGGGGCCGGAGCCGCCGATGTCACTGCCGCCGCCTCCAGCGCCGCTGCCGAAAGGGAGCATGCACGGTCCTTGCCGTCTAGTGCCCGCACGGTGCCTCGCCGCTCGTGGGGCGCTAGGGCCCGAAGCACCGTGCCCATGACCTGTGTCCCGAAGCGGTTTCGGAGCTCCACCAGGTCCAGGCCGTCGGCGGTTCTTAACCGCAGCATGAGGGTGTCCAGTAAGAGCTCCTCCTGTGCAGGAAGGGGTGTGTGTATGTGTGTGTGTGTGTGCGTGTGCAGGAAGGGGGTTTAAGGAGCCACGGACGATTGAAGCAGATACCATGAGGGGGAGTTTTATATTCGAAGTGACTGTTACATGTAAGAATTGCAGCTCTTTGCAGGGGGAGCAAAGCCCAGAGGTGGCTCAGCGTGTGGTGTATTACAGGGAGGATGGAAAAAGTAAGATGCGAGCAAGCAGCAGCACAGGAGGCCGCATGGAGCTGTGCTGATGAGGAGATGGAAGAAGCGCCGACGCGGACTAGGCGGGAGCGGGCGGAGGAGCGAGGATCGGAAAGAAAAGGAAAAAAGTGGTTAGACCCTGACCCATTTGTCCGCTGGTCGTTCTGATTAAACCGACCCGTGGGTCGGCCTACCTGCGATTCCGCCGGCAAATGGCCGCCCGGCAGCGAGCCCTCTCCTCCGCCACCAGCCGCCAGCGACTCCACCCAGGCCACGTACTCGCGCATGCGGGAAGGCCGGCTGAACCGCCGCCCTGCCAAGTACGACGCGGCTCCTAGGCCAAATGCGTAGTACGGCAGCCCGCGCCAGTAGACCTGGTTGTGCGAACACCGGTGGCCGCGTCGGGCGTAGTTGCTGACCTGCAGGTACCGGTGGGTCAGTGAGCGGGTCGGTGGGTTAGCGGGTTGGTGGGTCGGCGGGACGGCGGAGTCCGACGGAGGGGCAGGAGATGAAGGAAAAGAGGGGGGCAACCCCCCGGGGAAGAATGGGGGAAGAGATGCAACAGGGAAGAGGAGGTGAAGTTTCCGGATACTCGGCGAGCAGGACGAGAATCCTAAAACTTCACTTCCTCTTTCCCTTTTGCCGCAACACACGCAACACAGCAACCAACAAACTAACCTCGTAATGTTCGTACCCAGCCGCCCGCAGCAGCTCCGATGCCTCGCCGTACATCTCGACAGCTGCATCGTCCGGTGGAAGCCGTAGCCGGCCTGCCCGCTGCCAGCGTGAAAAAGGTGTACCCTCCTCCACCTGCAACAATCAAGATTTACGTCATAACCGCGCCGTATTGCCCGAGTGTCGTAGACATCGACGAACGGAATCCAACGGTACCACAACAACAAACATGTCGGGCAGATCCTTTGAGAGAGGAAGGAGGAGAGACGGGGGAAGAGGGGGGGAAAAACACACCCACACCCACACGCGCACGGGGCCCTAGCCTCTACTTGACCCCTACATGGACAGGCCCCCAACGCTCCGGAACCCTTACCCCGGCCAAACATGGTGGGCATTGCTTCATTACCCTGAGGGCTCCCTCTGCGGGTTTCGTCATGCGCCGGGTCTCCGAAACCCATCAGAGCCGTCACCTGTAATTCCCAACTGACAACCCCTCAACTGCCCACCTGCAAGTCGTACACTGACACGTGATCGGGCGCCGCCGCCACCGCCCGCTGTAATGAGTGCCTCCATGCCTCCGCTGTAAGGCCCGGAAGACCGCTGATGAGGTCAAGACTCCAGGAGGGCATCCCGGCAGCCTGTACGGCATCCACGGCCGCCACCACGTCAGCTAGGTCGTGGCCGCGGCCGCACGCCTCCAACAGCTCCTGCCCTCCTCATAAGCCCCCTCCCGCCGCAAAGCCAAAACAACCCCGGGGGGTTTGGGGTTTCGGATTGGGGTTTGGGGGGAAAAACAGGGAAAACACGAACACATTCCAAAGCGAAGGAGAGGGAGGGGTGGGGAAGGTAACGGGAGGGAAGATATGGATGCAGTTCAGCAAAACATCAATTACCAAAGTTCGATGGGGGAAAGACGAACCACACACGATTGATTCGATGGGGGGGGGGATCCCGCAACTGAACAGCGCGACCGGGACCGGCACGAGCCGCGAGGCTTGGATTTGGGGGCCGAGGTGCGGCGCGGCCGGGAGTTAAGGCCCTGCCAGCCAGGGGCCTTATCACGTGTCCCTTCACAGTCGCCTTTCGGGCCCCCCTTACCACACACATACACACATACATACATACATACATACATACATACATACATACATACATACATACATACATACATACATACATACATACATACATACATACATACATACATACATACATACATACATACATACACACCTGTTGAAAGGCCTGCACCCCCACGCTGAGTCGGGTAACTCCCAACTGCCTGTACTGCCGCAACCGCTCCACGTCGAAGGTGCCCGGGTCGGCCTCCAAGGACACCTCCGCATTCGCCGCCACACCGAACCGAGCATCTAGCGACTCCATGAGTAACGCCAGCAGCGGGGGAGGCACCAGGGAGGGCGTCTGGGGGGAGGACGGCAGGGCGGGCGGGCGGGAGGGTATAGGAGTTATATGACAAGATATGAAGGCCAAAAAAACCAAAAACTTCTTTAAGGACCTCCCGACAAGCACCACCTGCTCTCCCGGGGTGTTGTAGGTGGGTGGGGGGAGAGGGATGGAGGGGCGGCCCGAAAGGTGTGGGTGGGGGGAGGGGGGCTGTGAAAGCGAGGGAGCCAGGGGGAGGTCCCGAACCGTGTGCGGAATATTGTAATATTGTATAGCTTTTCTCCTCATCAGCAATCGACAGCAATTCCTATACCACTGTGCTCTGACTGACTACAACTTCCTTTGTTCGGTAAACCTGCTCGGACGCTTTGTCATCTTCCCCCGTCCCCCTCCCCGTCCCCTCCCCTTTTTTTCCGCCATTTCCCTCCCGCGGCCCAGCTTGTCAAAGCATTTCGCTATTCCCCTCCCTCTTCCTTCCTCTTCCCGGCCCTCCTTCCTCTCCTTCCTCCTCCTGATCTCCTTGCGTGTCTCCATCAGCGCGCAGCTGCCGGAGCGGGTTCCGGAGCTGCCCCGCACATTTGCTGCTGGGACCTGTGAGGGCTCTGACCTCATCAACCACCTGCCCCTCGCCACCACCTGGCCCTCCCCACCACCAACACCAACACCACTATTACTACCCCCACCAACAAACCCACTACCGTCACCAGCACACGGTACATGGCGACACGGCACGGCAAGAAACCCGTCTTCCCTGCCCCAACAACCTCTCCTACTCCCTTCACTTACCCCCCCGCCAAAAAACACAGTCGTTAGTGGTCCGCTCCCTATTCTCCTGGTTGACCCAATCTCCCGCAGCACCGTGTCAATGTACGACCGCATTCGGGCCTCCACTTCTGCGTCACGAACCGCGCGGGAGGGAGGGAGGGAGGACGGAAGGCCAATCGGGAAGTCCGAACCCCGGGGACGTAGAGGGGGAGGAGCGCGGGACAGGGACGATACGTCCCCCCCTCAGCGAGGCATATGCGGATAGGAGACCGAGGAGGACTCGAAAGAGAGGACGACGGAGGGGCACGGGGTGCAACACGGAGAGGGTGTGTTTCGCGCCGCGAGGCGGGGAGGCACAGGTACCAAGAAGGGGGGGGGGGTCCGGCCGGATCCACCCACACTGCGGTGCGGAAAGGGGCTTTGTGTATCGAGGAAGAATGGCGAATGGCGTCCAATCCGATGACGGCAGGCAGCGGCGGAAGCGGCAGGAACAGAAACATCACCAGTGCCATCGCGGACGGCGCACGGTTCGACAGCGGCACGGCATGTACGGCATGTACAGCAGCCTGATAGGGACGTCGCCAAATCGTATTAATGATCAATTGATTCTCAGTTACAGCCCAGGTTAGGTGGATGCAAGTTTCAAAAAATGTAACCCGTCGAATGCAATCTGTTTACTCAAGAGACCGTTGTGGTTGCCGCCGCCTGGTGGGGCGCCCGTTGCCGTACCCAACCCCACGCACTTGGAGCGCTGACATCGCGGCCCACTGCCTCAACTGGAAAATCGCAGTAGAAGCATTTGCGCTTGCAGAAGGGAAGGTGGATGTAAGCAGATTGGACGCCCGCGTCTTGGAGTTCCGCGGGTCGGCCGCTGCCGCTAACTAACTCCGCGACAGAGCTAAGAGTTGCAGCGGGGAATGCGGAGCCCGCAGCTGACGCGAATTCGCGCCCGGGGATTGGGCCTTGTTGTTGCTGTTGCTTTGAATTTAAAGTAAGAGGCAGTGTCCCCACCGTGCGTCGGGCAGGATTGTAAACTGCAGGTTTCCGTATAAAGCTACGATACATGACCGGTATGTTCTCATGCAGCTTCATATCACGTATTTCGCGCACAAATCAAATAATGAATGGGAGGGCCGTCACCTATATGCCGGTCGTGACTGATGTTATTGGCTGCGTTTTGTGTGCGTCCGCATACGGCACAGCTGCAGAGTGCCCATTATGAAGCGCGAGCGCCACAATTTCGTTTTACCTAGTATTTACATAGCTACACGATGATTACTCGATAACATATGGGGAATTGTATACGGTAGCCTTGACAGGCATCGGTAGCCGCTGCAAGGATTGGCTTTAGAATGGCTGCGGCATGCCCGTGCCATTCCTGCTCTACTGCTATATGTTGCAGAAAAGAGGAGCGATTTGCGAAGGCCTAGGCGGCCTGCACTATGGCCCAACGTGGATGGTGTACTCCTTGCGGTTTCAGCGATGGTACTGTGATCATGTCGCCCGCGTAGATGGTGACATGCTGAAGGAAAGCCTTTGGCTTTTGAGAATTTGCGCAAGACGGCACGGAGCTTATCTATCCCGGTGCCAAAAAGCTATGCAGGTAATGTACCGGTAGGCTGGGACGACCGACGAGGATGAATTACATAAAGCTTTCCGATATCCTGGACCACATCACGGGTGGGAGAAAAAATGGAGAGGCATCAAAGGCCAGACGGGCGCGTTCCGGCGTGTTTGACTCGAGTGGATCCCAGGGTCATCCCAGGTCAGCATCCCGGGCCCCATTCCCGATGCTCGCGGAAGTTCCCCCCTCAGTGTCCTAAATCGACATCTACTCTTTTCCCCCCTAGTTCCGCGTTCTTATGTACATGAACGATTTTTTTCATAAAGCGCGATTGCCAGTAACCACAGTCTACAAAGCGTCATTCAGTGCGTCATCCAGTACGCATTAAGAGAGCTCAAGAAGAGGTACAGTGAGACACATGTCGTTGATGCAGCAGTCGGTTGGGACGTGGCATGCCTTTCCGTTTCCCCATCCCGTGAACGCCCCGCTGAGACGGTCACGTACGGACCACGTTTGGGAACCTGTTCTCACGCCTGGGTTCAGTTGCCGCATGAGGCTTTCATGCAAAACCTGGCCGCGTGGCGGGGCATCTAGCAACAAGCCCCTTCTTGTGTTTCCGGTTCCTGTGGCGCAGTGACGGTAATAATACCTTGAAGCAACCTATATCGAACCCCACCGGGAGCATTTCTTTTTCGTGAACTTTCACTCCATTTTCCCGTTTCCAGCTCGAATCGTTTTGTTTTTACACACTTTGGATCCCTGCAGTTGGCGCTTTGTGTGTCGGCAACTTAGCAACTTGATTGGTTTTTTCTGCGTTCTGCAGCTATAGGAGCGTGTGCTCTCCTGCGGCTGCAGCCACCGCTGTCCATCTCCTAGCGACCTTCCTCTATGGTCCCTAGAACCGCTTCCTTCCTAGCTCCTAGCCACCTGCGTTTAAGGTTAATACGTCCTTTGCCGGTGGCGGCGGCGGAAGCAGATAGTAACGCTGCATCGCCAACAGGAGCAGAACCAGCAGCTGAACCAGAACGTTTTTGGCCGCCGCCAGCAGCTGAGGCATCGGCAGAAGCGCCAGGAACAGAAGATCGTACAGTGGCAACGGAGCTGCAACAATGGGACCAGAAGCACGCGCCACCCTCCACGACGGTCAGGATTGGCCAATGGCCATGCGGGGCGAAATCGAATCAGATATTACGGCAATCTCGGATATACCTGCCGCGATATTTTACTGCAATCAGATATATTTCGGCAATATTACGACCGCGATAAATTACGGCAATCAGATATATCTGCCGCGGACATCGAGGAGGAGGAGGAGATGCCGCCGGAGCAGGGCCCCCTCCTGCGCATGGCGGTGCCTCACCAGCTAGCTCCTTTTGCCGCTGCCCCTGCATCCGGACCTGCGGCAGATCACGGCAGACGGTGCCGCCCTCCCCGACATGGCGCTGCGCACACGTCGAAGCACTCGGTGGTACTCATCGGCATGAGGCAGATCTGGAAGACATGGAAGACAAGGGGCAGGGTCCGCCAGCAGCCGAGTGCGAGCTGCAGCAGCAGATCACACCCGACGGCACAGGGCCCATGGGATCCTGCGCCGTCACAGATACGGCACGGGAAGCAGGGACAGAAAACGACCAGCGGTGAAACCGGTAGCACACGAGCTGGAGGGCCGCCTGCTGCAGCCGCTGCGGCTGAGGCGGTGGCGTCTAGGGGTTGGGTTGCGGTGGCAGATGGTGGATTGGGTGGACTGTTGATGACCTCGCTTGTGCTGGGTCGGTCTGTGTATTTGCATCGGCAAGGCTCACACAGACCAATGTTGGGAAATGAGCGGTGCAGTAAACTAAAATTAGCGTGCGGTTCGCTCCGGTGATGCTGGTAAGAGTTTTCCAGTTTCTGGTTCGGAAAGATTCAGATTGGCAGGTCTGGCAAAATAATGATGTACATGTATTGGAGATTTTATGGTATGGGAAGTGAAGGGAAGTAAGGCGGCGCCGGGGATGGCAAAGAATTTAAGATGAAATAATAAATATCAAAGGTGCACGGCATTTCTCACTGCACTATTATATTAATACGATTCTCATGCATCTAATCCTGGCGAGACGCGCGCGTGGTCGGGGAGCTTCTGTCTGGCGTTCTGGTGCGTCTGCAATTGCATCACAGCAGAGGTGCACGGCCAGTGATTGGTACTGGACATGACCGACATGGCTTCGGCTTCAGCTGTCCGAAGGATTCCCGTGTAAGGTGGTTGGCGGGGGTTTCGAGGGGCCCATGTGGCTCCGAGTCATTGAGCTTAAAGGAGTTGTGGACATGCGTACTCTTTTTATTAGTCAAAGGTTGGCCTGTTTCCATGTGTACCAGTGTTACGTGGCTTGAAACGTGTACTTGTTTCGAACCGCATACCCGCACGATGCCTGGACGATGGATCTAGTATCTCTTTCATGCAGGCTTCTTGTGCCGTGTGTGCCTTGACCCCGCCGCTCGTGTTGGGTGTACGGGAATACCGGCGGGTTTGGGGCCGTCGGCTTATTGCTTTCATGTCTTGCTTTATAGGGGAGAGCTTGGGAGGGGCAGTGGCAAAGGCGCATCTTCACGCGCATCTTCACCCCGAGCAGCTGTGGTCTCCGCCTTTGCTGACTTGTCCAGGTGATGCACCCGTAATTGAAGCCCGTTAGCCTTTGCCTTTCAGCGGCAGCCGCGCTTCGGGCTGGGAAGCTGATAGAACGAACTATATAAGCGTAATTATAGCAATGATGTCAACATGGACGCCAACGGATAAACGCCAGGTTCAGGGTGGTGAATTCAGCGCGCTACTGCCCGACGTTGCCCATGGGCATGCAGAGCGCTGAAAATGTCTTTTTGACATATAGCTCTTCAGCATGTTAGGAACAATCTGGGCAAAACTCAATCGCAACATCCGTAGGCGCGGCGTGTTCCACGGACTGTTTGCATGAAACAAACTTTCAACAGGCCCAGCTGCCATTAAATGCTGTGGATGTACTTCTGTATGATAACGTGGCCAACCTATAAAATGGAGCTTTGTGGGTCAAGGAAATCGGGGCTCCTAGAGTTATCATCTTGCGCAAGACCTGAGACCCATAATTGGTATGAAGTTTAAATAGCTTAATGATCGTGATGTGGTTCCGGGAGCGAGCAAAACGGACATGTAGCTACTGCCATAAGAGCTCCTCACCATCCAGCATATGTCAGGACGCCAGTGCTCCTTCAGAAAAGCTAGATACGGCCTGAAATTATTCATATCATTATTAGGGTGAACCGGCTCGCTACAGTCTACACGGTGTCCTTCGTGTAGGGCCCACCTAGACCAAAGCACATTCCAAGTTGCTATGAGAACTTGTTTCGCACTACAGGTCAGATTGTTATCCATTTCGAAATAGACATACTCACATAAAGCTGTTGATAGCACATTCCTAGCCTTCAGCGTGAACTCCGTAGCAAGGGAGCCAGATCGCTCTTGGATACTTGCTCTCCGGAGCGTTGTCCTCCACACACAGCTGTACCAGATCTGATCTGGGATAACAAGCAAGAGATAATGGCGGGATTCCGGCCGCTCAACCTTGTGCGGCCCTTCCTCTCGGTGCTGCCAGATGTGCAGCAAGCCGACAGGCGCGTCCCGTTCAGGGAGAAGTTCCTTTACACGGCGGTAACGCTGTTCATCTTCCTCGTCTGCTCCCAGCTACCCCTCTATGGCATCAAGACGAACTCTAGCTCTGACCCGTTCTACTGGGTGCGAGTCATCATGGCGTCCAACCGCGGAACTTGTATGGAGCTGGGCATCAGCCCAATTGTGACGTCCGGCCTTGTTATGCAATTACTTGCGGGCTCTAAAATCATTGATGTCGACAACAGCGTTAAGGCGGACCGTGAGCTGCTCAACGGGGCGCAGAAGCTATTGGGCGTGTTGATCACCATCGGCGAAGCGGTTGCCTATGTCGTCTCCGGCATGTACGGCGATGTTCGTGAGCTTGGACCCCTAAATGCTATCCTTATTATCACACAGCTGTTCTTTGCCGGCATTATCGTCATTTGCCTTGACGAGCTCCTCCAGAAGGGTTACGGCCTGGGGTCCGGCATCTCCCTGTTCATTGCCACGAATATCTGCGAGTCCATCATCTGGAAGGCCTTCAGCCCCTACACCATCCAGAGTGCCCGTGGTGCTGAGTTTGAGGGCGCCATTATCGCCATGTTCCACCTCATCATCACCCGGACAGACAAGGTGGGCAGACGACCGTTCGCCAAGGGTTACATGGCCTTATGTGAAAGTCCTGTAGTGTAGTGCCCGCAAGCTTTTGCGACAGCCGTCGTTGTTTTCCGGATTAACTACCAAATTGCCTGTTGGGCTGGTCGTTTGCAGTTACGGCACTGATGATATGTTCGGTCCTTTTCCGTGTCGCGTGGCCAAGCACCCTCTCATGACTCTGCATGGCTAAAGCGTTCCCCTCATTCCATCTTTTTATACACTTGCTATGCCACATTGCAGGTTCGGGCACTGAAGGAGGCTTTCTACCGGACTAACCTGCCCAACATGACGAACCTGCTCGCCACTATTGCAGTCTTCCTTGTGGTCATTTATTTCCAGGGCTTCCGCGTGGACCTGCCAGTCCGCAATAAGCGCGCGCGGGGGCAGCAGGGTAACTATCCCATCAAGCTGTTCTACACGTCCAACATGCCAATCATTCTGCAGTCCGCCCTGGTGTCAAACCTGTACTTCATTTCCCAGCTGCTGTACAAGAGGTACGGTGGCAACTTCCTGGTGCAGCTGCTGGGACGTTGGCAGCAGACCGAGTACGGTAGTGGCCAGATGATTCCAGTCGGCGGTTTGGTGTACTACATTTCACCACCGAGCAGCCTAGCGGAAGTTGCAGCGAACCCGCTGCACGCGTTGTTCTACGTGACGTTCATGCTCACCGCGTGTGCGCTATTCTCCAAGACATGGATTGAGGTTTCGGGCAGCAGCGCTAGCGATGTTGCCAAGCAGCTTAAGGAGCAGCAGATGTTCATTCAGGGTCACCGTGACACGACAGCCTCGCTAAAGAAGGAGCTCAATCGGTACATCCCTATTGCGGCTGCTTTCGGTGGCATGTGCATTGGCGCGTTGACGATCGTGGCGGACTTCATGGGAGCAATCGGCTCGGGAACTGGTATCCTTCTGGCGGTTACGATCATTTACCAATACTTCGAGACGTACGAAAAGGAGAAGGCGCAGGCGCCAGGGGCTCTGTTCTAAAGTAGTGCTTAAGTTGGACACTCCTTATATAGGTTCAGGTATAGCGAGGTGCCTCTTTACGAGGCATGATGCAGGGGCATGACATAAAGTACGGTGCTGGGATTGCGCTGTCATGACCACGTCCATGGTGGGAGCCCCAAATGTCGTAATGCGGCAGCGTTTAAGCGGGCAAGCTGTCGACTAGCCCTTGTGAAGCCATTGTACATTCGGGCTGTAATGAATGTACCCGCGGGGACTTGTGTGTTTGACGTGCACACTCGCGGTCTTAAGGTTGTTGCGGACTAATTAACCTTTGCCCATGACTTTCACGTTGACCTTCAAATCATCTGACGAGAGCAGCTTACGCAGGAAATTCTGCTGCTGCAGAATGCGGTTTAAACGCATTGACGAATCTAACCTTATGGAATGCTTAGACGCGGGGCGTGTGCAAGCTTGAGTGGACCTTTTGCCTTCGGGTTTTTTTTTGTGGGACCACAGCTCTTGATAGACTCGATGCATCAGTTGGGTCATGGGGTAACAATTTACCGCCGCGGCTGGGTGTTGGGTCTGCGTCCTTGTAGTGTTCGTGGGCGGGATGTCTCTTGACAACACTTGGTGGTCCTTCTGTGCCGGAGTTCAAAGAGTATCCTGTTAAGGGCTGGCGTGCACATGGTGGATACAAGGTCTCAAATCTCTTCATGACCTGTGACATCCTCCTAAAGGAGTCTCTCGCGTCACACATGACCGTATAAGGTGCAGGGCTGACAGATATTAAAACTAAGCTCTGCATTGTCGTGAGTAATATGAGTAATATGACAAAGCGTCGAATACGGTGGCTCTCCGATGCATCACTCCATACAAGGAAACTTGTTAGATGAATTGTATATTGTTTCAATATCATGCCATAAGCCAGACCTCAAATTCTTCCTTAGAAACTTGGCGTCCCGCGTCAGTAAAAAAGCATCAGAGTAATCACGACGCCACCTTGAAAATGAAAACATGTCCTAATGTATAACGAATATTCCTCACCGAAGGCATCCCGAGCCGCCCTAAGGCGCGCCAAGTCCACGACACCAACCTGTCCTACCTCTACGTCTATCGATACGCCACCAAGCAACCTATCCTACCAAATCTGCGAATCATCCTGCCAACAGTGTTAAGGTGTCCGCGCAAGTGCGGAGGGGTCCGTCCGGAGGGGCCATGAACCGTTCATAAAAGTTAATGTAACTGATGTACGCAGCCTACGTAGCTTACTTACGGTCATAGTGTCATGAATTATGAACTTGAAGCATTGCCGCACCTGCAGCTCAAGCCACATGGCTACATGCGTGAAGGGGGCAGCAGCAATTGCGGTCCGATGTCTCGCAAGCACGCGCAACCCGTCAGCGCCATAGATAGCTCGATCTCTTTACGTAACAGTTGCAGCACGCGTTCTACGCCCGCCTGCCTGCCAACAGCTAGCCCATACAACACTGGCCGGCCCAGCAGAACCGCAGACGCGCCCAGCGCCAACGCCTGCGAGAAGCGACCCGTGGGTCCATGGTTAGCGGCGAGGCACAATGTGGGGACCGCTCAGCTGTGCATTCGATTAGAGGGAAAGGACGTTCAAGATATCGCGCCAGCGTCTTTCAAGAGAACTAAAATGCAGCTAAGGCGGACAAGCCGTTGGAAATAATTCACACTTAACAGCGTGCAAGATTATCGGTGCGTGGTTGTTCCGTACAAGCCCCAACAAGCCACAACGGGTGGACCGTGACCAAGTCCATGCCCCGTTCGTCTCGCATTGCGCAGCTCAACCGTTTCCCTCCAATTCCCTAATGGGCCCGACACGGGATCTACTACGAGCCCTTTGACACGCACGCACACATATTCGACGAGTGCTGCGGCCTTGCTGTCTGCGCAGTCCAGCTCCAGTTCCATACTTTGGCCTGTCAATCTCGGCCTTAATCACTTCAGGAAAACCGGTAAACGTCACCCCGGGATACAGCCTAATACAACATTTCCGAAATACTGGACTGAAGCCCCTCACCCCTACACCCCTACACCCCTGCACGGCTATCCCGTTACCACACATCCCTCAGCTGTCCATACACACACACACACCCAAAGACACACACACACACACACACGCACGCACACACACTTCCATACTTGCCTTAATGACGTCAGTGCCCCGCCGAATACCCCCGTCGACCAGCACAGGCACCCGGCCACGCACAGCCGCCACCACCGCCGGCAGCATCTCAAGGCCACTCGGCGCAAAGTCCAGTTGGCGACCGCCGTGGTTGGAGACCACGATGCCATCCACGCCGTACTGCACTGCCAGCTCAGCATCATCTGGCGACAGCAGGCCCTGCGGACAGACGCACCATGGCGACGACCCATGGGTAAGGGGGGCCGCTATATGCAGAAGCCCATGAAGATGTTACTGCAACATTCCCCCGCCGAACACCCCCCTTTTGGGCCCTCCTCCCAGGCTGCTGAAATCCACACCCAGTAAAATGAAGAGCACATTGATTTCCCCTCCGTCGTCGTCGTCATATCGAGGGAACCTTTACAAGTTGTTTCAATGGTGCATGCCGGCTGCCTATGCGTAAGGTTGCGCAGCAGGGAGGTTTGAGTAATGCTGTAATGCTGGTCAGCGGACAAGTCCGCACGCAAACAAACTCCTCAAAGCAAAAATGGAAAATATCAACCCTTCCGTTTGCCAGCCAACTTATTTTTTAGATAACAACCGTTAGGCCAACCAACCAATGTTTCCGATGTATTCCAGGATTTTGTTTTGCTGCGAAAACGTACTTTGGCGATGATTGGCAGCTTGGTGATGGAGCGAAGCCAGGGGATAAAATCCCAGGTCAGCGAGTCGTCAATCTCTGCAGCGAAAAGCCGCATAAGGCCCGAACCATCCGCCGAGTCGCGGGCCTGAGCGGTGGAGCCAGTGGACAGATATTCCAGATTCCGGAGCGCTAGGCCCGCGGGCAGTGTAAACCTGGAGACACCACACCACGACGCCAACAGCAGCAGCAGGAGTACATTCGTTTTTGCGGTTGCATGGCGGGAAAGACATGTGAAAAGGACACGTGCGACGGAATGACAGATGAAGAGAGAAAAACTAGAAGAGAGCAGAGGGACATGGAGGGGTGTGAGGGCGGAGGCAGCAGGTGTGGGGACGCAGCGGCGCCGGCGCGAGCAGGCCCAGCGCAGAGGCAAGAACAAAATGTTTGCGGCTATCTTACGAAACCATATGACAATAAAGAGCGGAAGCAAACCGCTGCATTTATTTCCCTAAACCTATCCTATATGAATTTTAACATTGAGGCATAAAGGGTGCCGTGAAGTACGGCTGTACGAAGACTTTAGGGACTTAGGGTTTTCAGGGGCATCAGGGAGCAGTGTTCGGTTGGGAGATGCAGGTGGAGGGAACGGCAACCCAAAAGTGAGTCCAAGCCGCCCTGGCGCAAGCTAATCCAGGACGGGGTCGACCTACTTATTCCTTTCGTCTGCCTCGCGATTTCCCAGTCGCTGCGCGTCCACCGTCACCATGAGGGCTTTGAAGCCTCGGACCTCCGCCTCCGTCACCCACCGCCGTACCACGTCACGGTTCCTGTGCGGGTGCGGGTGCGGGTGCGGCGGGTACGGTACAGGTTGTGTGTTCTAGTTTTTAGCAAATGGTTGACAGAGAGGAGTGTCGAAGCGTACGTTCTGCCCTTCACGAGTTAGACGCACCACTGGCTCCGAACCACGTCCGAAACTGACATCCTATCCCTACGTACGAGAAGAAACGCGGCATTGCAATACCAGTGACAGCAGCAGCAGCAGCCGTAGCAGAAGTAGCAGCAGCAGCAGCGTGAGAGGAATAAGAGGGTAGTGGCAGCTGTAGCCGCTGTAGCCGCTGCAGCCGCTGCAAGCCGAGAGGTCATCATGATGAGACCTCGCTTTTGCCATTTGTGTGAATCGCGGAGGAGGTTGGTGCGTAGGTTGTTGCGCTGTTAACTTCCAACCGTCGCAACCGTCGCAACCCCCGGCATGCCGCCACTCACCAGGTGCCGTGTTCCATGCATCATACAAAATTACCAATTGGTAACATTAGGGCAACATCAAAGGCAACTGTATCATTCAAAACGTTGCTAAAGCAGTATTACCTGATTACATAAAGCTGGAAGATTGCGGCGCTGTGACCTGTGACCTGAATTTCCTCAAAGGAGGCAGTGGCGACGGTGGAGAAGGTGAAGGGCACGGCGGAGGCTGCGGCCGCGCGGCAGGTGGCCACCTCCCGGCCTTGCGGGTCGGCCAGCCCGTGCATAGCCATTGGCGCCACCCATACAGGCATGCTGGAACGAATGCCTGTGGGAGCAGGTGAAAGGCGGGGGCGGGGGCAGAGGCAGAGGGAAAGAGGCTCACACCACCACGTGGCGAGGATGTTGGAACGTATGTGGGCTCACCGCAACTCAGCTATCCCCTCTGGACGCTAGCCTGGGCTGATAGTGCGGTGTTTCCTGTTCTCCGTGGCTTTTAGGCGTTTGGTATTGCCCTTGGGCCTTCGGCTCGTATGGGTAGTCTTACAGGTATGGGGTCACGCACCCCCAACAATGTATAACACACACACACACACACACACACACACACACACACACACACACACACACACACACACACACACCATACATGGCCACCACATGCCTCACCCCACGTGCATGATGCAAGTAGCTCACTGCACAAGACAACTCTGTGTTTTATATGGGGTGTGTGTGTATGCGCACGGACGCGCGCATGCATGTGCGCGTGTATGTGTGTATGTCCGCGTGTATGTGTGTGTATGTGTGTTTGTGTGTGTGTGCATCGTTTAGACTTAGGTGCACGCGTTTACGAAGGCCCGTCGTATTTTGAGAGTTCTCAGCTAGATATCAGGGCAGGGAGCAAGGGCGGTTACTTGTCGTTAAAGGGGCAGATGATCACGTGCGTTTACAAATGTGGAAAATATATGTACATAGGTATATGTGTACGTATAAAGGATAGGTCAGAACATTACCCGGGGTCAAAACGGAGGCAAAGACAGGCCAAGCAGGAAACAAAGTCAAGTCCGTCTGTCTCCAACCGCTTAACACGGATGGAAGAACCCTAGGGCCATGTGGGCCTTTGTGTTGATGTGTGGTGGTGGATGGACGGGCCGCTGGGTGTCATCCATCTCTGTTGCATTAAAACCCTTTGCGCGCGTGTGAGATGCGCGAAGGCATGCAGGTGCATCTGTATAAAATATACGGGCTGACTGGCTGGTTGGCTGGCTGGAACCATGTCACGTGTTATGTTGCGTGCTCACGAATGAGGTGTGTGACTAGTATGCAGGTGCACGCGTCTTCAGAGATTTGCCATAACTCCCCGCGGTTCAGCAAGCCGCAGCGTTTCGAAACGTGAATACTACAGCCACTGCTGCGCAACCGCCGATACGCACCAAAGACTTCGTGCGAGGTGTCCACCCGACTGACATTTCGCAACATACGCGGCAACAGCTTGTACCGCGCGAAGCACGTGCGGTTCTCCACCACGGTGGAGCAGGTGTCAGAGCCTGTGCTGTAATAATCGTAAGCCATCTTAGTGAGCACGTGGCGGGCCTGTTCTTCTACCTCAACTAAGTTTAAGAATGTTAGGGATGAGGCCTGCGCGGTCGCCGAGTCTCCATGCCGTCCGGCAATTTCCTTGCTCAGGATTTGAGACATCCTTCTTTCAGCTTTTGTTGATATAGGCGCGGACTAGTATATACCGTTACGTCAAGACGTGTATGGTAAGAACTGGAGAAGCCGATGCATCCCGGCTGCACGGCAAGTCTGTACATCGCTGTAGTAAGACCTCCCCGGATCTCGGTCTGCCCTGTTTTGTGCAACTTGGTGAGAGGCATGTTATGACTTGCAATATTAGTAGATAGCCAGCGGCTACAAAGCATCGCAGTTAAGCCAGTACGTCTGCGTTTGTTAATTATTTGGTCTGTATTATTACTGTTTATAACACCTAGGATTGATGTAAAACCGACATCTGATAGAATACCGGTCCGCTTTAGGTGGGGCAAAACAGCCTACAGCAGTTTGCGGCGAACGGGTGCATCGTATCAGGTATCATATCCCGGTCCTCTGCGCTCGTCTCGAATAGATTGTCGTGAGAGCGCGCCGGATCAGCTCTAAACGTGGTCCCATCGTTGTGCTGCTCTTTAAAATCAACCCAGTACGATACCGTCCCTTCAGAAGTTGCTCGTATAAATACTGCCGGTGTTGTGCCGGAGTCGCCATTCCTAAATACTCGACCCATCCGTGTGGGATTTTCGTGCCACACCGTGCCACAGCAACCCACACCGTGATACTTTCGTGCCACGCACAGCAGCCCACGCCATGATACGCAATCTCGGTGTACACCAGCATGTACCTTCATTGCACCGCCTGCCCGCGCTTTCCGACATTCTGTTCTCAGGGCACCAACCACTACCACCAACCCACCACCGCGTCGGATACTTTGCCCCTGCAGCCTCTGGAGCTCACGGTCGAGCCGCCTAGCACAGCGTTTACAAGGCACCATCCCTCCGTAGCCAGCACAACAGGACAGCCGCGACCTAGAGCTGCCGGCGCTTGCCATCCTCTCCACGCGGCAGCAGCAGCAGCACCGAGTACCAACACACGCTCAAGTACCCCAACATAGCAACGCTAAATTAGGGCCGTTCTCCAAAGGCGGTCATTTTTTTACTTTGACTTCTCCAGTTGCAGTGGGTGGGGGAAAGACGAGCCACAGACGAAGTAAAGATGATACCGGAAGAGATAGGCGGAGTGAGCGGGGGAGCGCCAAGACAGCCGCGACTGAGCGCAAGTACTAGCTAGCCGCCCCAGAAGTAGAACACCGGAGCGAGACACCAACACAGCTACCGCGAGGATCTCGATGAATTCTAGAAACCTCGGCCAACACGGTCGGGCGAGGAACGTTGGTCCGACGGCACCATCCAGCACGTCAGGCCCTTCAAAACCGGTGGGCGGCGGCGGCGCCTCGAGCGTCGGCGGCGGCGGCGCAACATCTACCCACAGAGAAGGAGCCGCCGGGCCGTCGTGCATGGATGATGACCTGCCACCGCTCGTGGACAGCGACGAAGACGATGATGAAGAGGAGGAGGAGGAGGAGGAGGAATCCGCCGGCTTTGGGAGGTTCGCCAATGAGATGTTTGATAGGAATGCAAAGGCGTGGTTTGACTTCTTCCGTGGCAATGTGGACGATGGCGACGGGGACAGTGATGAAGACGAGGACGAGGACGAGAAAAGTGATAACGATTCGGATGAGGACTATTTCATGAGGTACGACGGCCGTTCCGTGCCGTACAAGCCGCAGGGGAAGCCGGGCCCAACGGCAAGGAGTAAGGCAACGGGCACCGCGGCGGCGGCGGCAGCGGCGGCGGCGATGTCCTCAACAGCAACGGCAGGCTCGCGCGTGACGATCGAGGAGGTTACGAGTGATGAATCGGAAGATGCAGACGTGGACGACGCGAAGTTGCAGTCACCGCAGCATCCTCGGGCGCAGGGGGGAGCGGTAACAAAGCCGGTATCTGAGAAACCGGCGCCAGACAAGTTCTCACCCAACTTGCGCAAAGGTGCTTATTTTGCGCGTTTGGGTTTGAGGGTTGAGGTTTCTTAGCTCACAGCACATGGCTGCTTGTCTGGAGGTTTGTCTGTATGTTTTCCTGTTCCAAAATTGCCTGCCCTGGCGTACCATAGCTTGTTCTGGTGTGGTGAGAACGGTAAGACGTCCCAATCGTTGTTTTTGGTCTTGGTTTGTATGAGTCGAGTCCAGAGACCCATCTTACGGCAAAACCAACCGTTTTGTGTCCTGCGGGATTCGAAGCACCGACCTCTGGATTCATATTACGCTGGGTGCAAAACTGCGCCCCGACCCCGCTTTCCACCCCCCCCCCCGGGATTCCGGGCCTTTGCTAGGTTTTCTTAACAGCGCAACCGCTAAAAAGACGGACACAACGAAGACTGCTGCGGCGCCGCGCACCGCCCAGTCGCCGGCGGCGGCGGCATCTCCGCTCCTGCCTGCCGTCAGGACGAGCATGCCGTACAGCAACATAGGGGTAGGCACCCGGGAGAGCTTGAATCCGGAGACTTCAACGCGCAGAAAGGCGGCGGCGGCGGCACCGGCTGACGCCAAACGACCCGCCGCCGCCACAGCGGCAGCGGCAGCGGCAGCAGCTAAGCACTTTTACAAAAGTACGTCTCCTGGCGCTGCCGCCGCCGAAGCGATGGCGGCGGCGGCGGCGGCAGCGCCAAAGGACACCAGCGGTGGCGACTCTAATGGCGATGATTCGATGCCGCCCCTTGTGGACCATGATGATGACGATGATGCTTACGATTTACGGAACCTCTGTACGGGCAGTTTTGCCCGTCACGTCGAGTCGCGTCACTTCGTTTTCAACGCTCCGCCCCACAACGCCGCCACCGCACCTCGCCACGGGCCTCCTCAAAACTTCGCCTCCGTCGACGCCGACTTTCCGTCTGGACGTGCCAAGGCGCAGCAGCCCGCCCGAGCAGCGGCAGGGTCCCCGGTGGGCCCTGCGAAAACCGCTCCGAAACCTCCTCCACCTTCCGCCACGCGTGTGGTTCCGGAGCCCAGGACGGAGCCTCAGCAGGTGAGGGATCTCGGTGCTGCGGAAAAGGTGGGGGGAGCTGGGCGCCCGTCTCCCCGCCGTCCTCTCATCCAATCAACCGCCAGTCCCCCCCTTCCTTTTCCTGCCCACCGTCATCCTGTCTCATGTCTCATGTCTCATGTCTCCTGCTGTCGCCTAGGAACGTGCCGCCAAGCGCAGCAAGTCCTCGAGGAAGGAACGCGAGGCTGCAGCAGCGGCGGCGGCGGCGGCGGCCGCCACCAGCTCCGCAGCCGCCTCCATTTCCAACGCCCCGACTCGATCCGACTTTGCAAACGACGACGCCTGGCAGCAACACCTGGCAAGGTGGGCAGCACGGGGTGTGGGGGACCAGGGTGAGGGGGGGAGTGGTTGGCTGGGTTTTGGGAAACTCCGGTCCCCGCTCCACCCTTTTCATCACCCAGCATTTGGCACCCTTCAAGAAAAAAACCACCTCTTGCTCGTTGTGGCACTTAGTCCGCTTTGCTAAGTTGGACAGGGGCCAAGCCCGTTGGTTCTGGCATTTGTGCACATATGCTTACCTGCAACCGCCTCCCCACACCTGCCACACCACCACTGCTATATCAAGCATGGATTCCCGCCTCTCCCACTCTCCCACCCACTACCACCCACTCTCCCACCCACCACCACCCACAATCAACCACCAACCGACCACTGTTTAGGGAGCGCGAGGAACGGGAGCGGCTTCGTCGTGAGCTGGGACTGGTTGCGGGGGCCCACGCGGGTAGAGCTGTGGTGGAGCACGTGTTGGGCTACTGCTGCCTGCGACCTGGGAATGACACCAACCACCTCTGTGACGAGCAGCAGTACAAGGTCAAAGGTACGGATCGGCGGGAGTTGTGAGGGGTTGTGCGGGGGGCCATCACATGATGCAAGGAGAGGAACTGAAGGGAGAGGAACTGTGAAGAAGAAACCCGAAGTTCGAAAGGATGTCGGAAGCGTCCTCCATGGAATGATGGGATTGGTGAAAGGAGCGGTGCGCCAAGACGTAGGGGCGTACAAGGGGCAACCGTACAAGGGGCAACCGTACAAGGGGCAACCGTACAAGGGGCAACCGTACAAGGGGCAATCGTACAACCGTACAACGGGCAATCGTACAAGGGGCAATCGTGCAAGGTGCAATCGTACAAGGGCAACCGTACAAGGTGCAATCGTACAAGGTGCAACCGTACAAGGGGCAATCGTACAACCGTACAACGGGCAATCGTACAAGGGGCAATCGTGCAAGGTGCAATCGTACAAGGGCAACCGTACAAGGTGCAATCGTACAAGGTGCAATCGTACAAGGGGCAATCATCGTACAAGGGCAATCGTAAAAGGGGCAATCAGTACAAGGTGCAATCATACAAGGGCAATCGTACAAGGGGCAACCGTACAAGGTGCAATCGTACAAGGGCAATCGTGCAAGGTGCAATCATACAAAGGGCAATCGTGAAAGGGGCAATCGTACAAGAGTGCAATCATACAAAGTGCAATCGTACAAGGGGCAACCATCGTACAAGGTGCAATCGTAAAAGGGGCAATCGTACAAGGTGCAATCGTACAAGGGCAACCGTACAAGGTGCAACCGTAGAAGGGGCAATCGTACAAGGGCAATCGTACAAGGGCAACCGTACAAGGTGCAATCGTACAAGGGGCAATCGTGCAAGGTGCAATCATACAAAGTGCAATCGTGCAAGGTGCAATCGTGCAAGGTGCAATCGTACAAGAGGCAATCGTACAAGAGGCAATCGTACAAGGTGAAACCGTACAAGGTGCAATCATCGTACAAGAGGCAATCATACAAGGGCAACCGTACAAGGGCAACCGTACAAGGTGCAACCGTACAAGGGGCAATCGTGCAAGGTGCAATCATACAAAGTGCAATCGTGCAAGGTGCAATCGTACAAGAGGCAATCGTACAAAGTGTAATCTTGTATGCGCCTACGGGGTTACGGACTTGCCGGTCAAATGGAACAACAGCAGCGCCAACAGCCCCAAGGACAGCTCGGTATGGTGGCGAGGGGGTCCTAGGGCGGTCATGTGGTTGGATGGCTCATGCATGGAGCCTGGTGGCCCCACGAGGCTGTCAGCCCTTTCGAGGGATTTCCTGCTATTGCCAGGTATTCGCTGCGATTTGGTATGCGCATTGGTATAATTTGCTGCCTCCTTTGAAAGGTTGAGGAACGAATGGGAAACGGAGCAACAGAGCATGTAGCTTAACCAGGGGGCAATCAGCCCCCCCTCCCAAACTCATCAAACTTCGCACCTGGCTGGCCCCTCCCTCCCCCTCCCCCTACTGCCCCCTCCGCCTACTGCCCCCTCCGCCTACTGCCCCCTCCTCCCAGAAAGTCACCGGCGCTACCTCCTGGAGTGCACCAGGGGCTGCTCCATGCTGCTCCACGACAAGTGCTGGCGGCCCTTCGCAGACGGCATGGCGCAGCTGCGGGGGGATGAGTTCGACCGCAACTTCAAGGCGTACACCAAGGAGGTGCGGTCCATCCGTCCGTCTGTCTGTCTGTCTGTGTTTGAGTCTGTGTGTGAAAAAAGGGGGTTAATGGGATGGGAAGGGGTTCAGTCTTATGTGTGTGGGGTTTGGTGGGGGCAAGGGGGGTATTTGGAGGGGACTAGTGCCGTAACGAGGAAGGAGGGCTGGAAGGGGAGGGGGACCGCTCCGTGCTATCCCACTCCACCGCCCACCTCTCCGCTGACCTCCCTGGGCGCGGGCGGCTGCAAACACCCACAATTCATTTCATGGCACGTAGTGTCCCCTCTTTCCCGCCACCCTTACCTCTCCCCTCACCTCCCACATGCCGGCCATATTCGCGACAAGCAAAAGTGATTCACGTCATGAATCCACCTCACCATCCAGCCTGCTGTGTCAGCTGGTATCAGGTGACACATCTGGAGATTTAGATCTTTCGACTCATTACGTACAGTACACGACTTCGGGTAATGATTCCTGTCGGGTACATACATAAACGTGGATAAAAAGGAAATGTCCTTCCTTTCCAATCCAATTCATTCACTTGTCAAGATCACTCTCTCTCCTTTGCAGGGCAAACCCAAGTTGCACCGTTGTGTGACGGATTGCTGCGAGGGTCACATCGCCCGGGTGTGCATCTTCCAGGGCCCCGCAGAAGCACCCGGCGCCAAGCCCGTACATGAGCTGTACTGCATGGATGCAGCTGTACGGCAGCTGGCGGCCGCGGCGGAGGCGGTCCGGCGGCGCAAGCGCGCGCCCGGCGAGGCTGAGGACCTGGTGTGTCCGGGTCGGGGCGGGACAGGGTAGTCCTAAAAGACCTGCGGAGGAAAAGATATATGTGAGGTAGTCCTCTGTTTCCTCCTGGACTTGGGTAGGGGCCAGTTTGCAAAACGTTCATTTTTTTATTTTTGGGAATAATTTTTCCATCTAAAAGTGCTTTCCCATCCCAGTGTCAAATATGTTGTTTTTTCCATCACGTCTTTTCCACACCACATGCATTAATTTTTGTTTGTAAAGAATCTTAATGATAAACTACATTATGAAACTTGTCTTTCACGGACTTCACGGACTTGTGGTGTTTGTCCCGTAGACCCGCCACGGCAACGCCATGGGCCCACACGCCGCGAAGAAAAGCTGCAAGACGGGCGGGGTCGCCGGGAAGGCGGCAGCGGCCGGGGGCCCGACGGCAGCCTCTGGCGCCGCCGTCGCCGCCGCCGCTGCTTCCGGCCGGGTCGCGAGGCGGGAGGAGCGACGGCGCGCAGCCGAGGAGGCTGCCGCCGCCGCCGCCGCCGCGGCCGTGACGGCGACGGCGACGGCGACACATGGTCAACAGGTCGTCCAGGACGGCGGACCTCCGACGGACCCCGGAGCGGCGGCGGCGGCGGCGGCGGCCAGGTCCTCGGCCGCGGCCTCCTCCCGTGGCATAAGCATCGTGGTGCGAGCTAGGGCCGTCCAGAAGGGTAGGTGACTGGGTGAGTGTGGACGCGGGTATGGGGCTCTAGACGTCTGCCTGGCTTGGTGTGTGTGTGTGTCTTGTGTGCGTGTGTGTGGGGGGGAGGGGGTTAATTCACTGGCTCAGGGCTTTCCCCCTGCGTTTGCGGTTTGAGGAGGCCCACCGGAACGGCACCTGTGGAAGCGCATGAGAGGCTGAGTTTTACGGAGGTGAAGCTGAGGGAGATGTGGGGTTGTGGTTGTTACAGTGGGCTCCAGGGTCGTGAAGCCAGCGGGAGAGCCAGCGGGCCAGCAGGCTGCGCACTGCACTGCACTTCGTGGAAATGTGGGGGTGCAGGGCGCGCGAAGAGACGCGAGGAGGAAGGGGGCCCGTGTGGTGAGCATCCAGACGTCCGCGTGTCTTCCCCCTTGTAGGTATCAATTTCCAACCACACACACACAAACATACACGCGCACGCATACACAAACATACACGCGCACGCATACACAAACATACACGCGCACGCATACACACACGCATACACGCACACGCATACACAAACATACACGCGCACGCATACACACACGCATACACGCACATTTCTTTTTTTTACCCTCAGAGGATCTGGAGTATTCTGGGGCCCGCCAGGAGGGGGAGGAGGGGACTACGGCTGCTGCTACTGCTGCTGGCTATAGGCTGGAGGGCAACGACTGGACTGCGGCTGCAGCTGTGGTTGGCCCTACGGCCTTGGCGACTGCTACTGCCGGTGCTGCGGCTGGTGCTGCAGCTGTAAGGGGAGAGGTCTCAGCTAGCGGAGCTATACCAGCGCCGCCGCTGCAGCGGCAACAACAACAACAACAACAACAACAACAACAACAACAACAGGTGTGTTTTGTGGCGACCTTTGGTAGGCATTCACCAGTGTGTGTGTGTGTGTGTGTGTCTGTGTCTCTGTGTGCGGGTCTTGGTTCTTTTCCTGTCAGCTGCTGAGTCGCGCAGGGCCCCAGATCTTCTTACATCTGTGCCGCCGGCCACTCCGAAACCACATCCATTCCTACTCAAGACGCATTGGCCTGGGCCAACACACGACTTACTCGCTTGCTTTATGTCCCCTGCCGCGACTGCCGACCGCACAGGCCGATGTGGCAGCTGTCGCTACCACAACCACCACAACAACCGTCATAAACCTGGCAGAAGAGGGCGGCGGGGACATCCTGGCCGCGGCGGCTGCACCCCACCCCCCTGCCGCCGGCGGTGGAAAGAAGAAGAAGAAAGGCTTCGTAGTTAAAATGCATCTAGACGAATTCAACGCCGTGGCTGGCGGCGGTGGCGGTGGTGGTGGCAGTAGCGCTAGCAGCGCCGCCGTCGCCGCCGCCACTGCCGCCATGACCACCGCCGCGCCGTCAGGTATCGATGACGGAACCGAGGATGGCTTTTACGCCAACGCGCCACTGCCGCCGCCATTACCACCGCCGCTACCGCTGCCGCCGCCGCCGCCGGCACCTTATCCTCCCAAAGTGCGAATCTCCGGATTCCCCACTCTCAATGCCGCCATGGAGCATCTGAATCGCCGTACGGACCTGCCCCAGGAGGATCACGTAATGGAGGCGCTGTCGGAGCTGCGACTGGGTACGTTCGCCTTGGCTGTACCCTAAATAGAAGGTATACATATACTGAAAGCGATGTACGACATCCTGTTGCATTGCCGTGTTGTGTTTTCTTCTCCGCAGATGAGCGGCTTGGCGGTTTCACCAACATCCTTCTGTTGGAACGGTTGGATGTGCGGTACATGGAGAAACAGCCGATGGGCTCCGAAGGCTATTTGAGAACTGAGCTGGGAAAGTACGGCATTGTACTGCAGCTTCAGGTGTTCAAGGAACAGGAGTGCGCGGCGGTGAAGATGGAGACGGTGAGGGGACATATGGGGGGGGGGGGAAACGGAAAGAGGGAAGGGGGGAGGGAGGGTGGCAAACTATGAGCGCTGGGACCGCCATCCACCCTGCTCCCACGCCCACGCCCGCGCCCTCTACTTCTGGTATCTACTTCGCTCGCCAATGGTTCATCTTATTCCCCCACGTCCGCATCTGAACTCAACATATACGCTGAACCGGATTGGTGCAACTCAATGCAATACTGGGCGTTTAGATACAAGACATTATGCTGCTGCTGCTGCTCATACGAGTGCTGTATGACAGATTGAATATATTGCGGTACCATGCAGTTCAATGTGATAATGCCATACCGTGTGTTGCGGCACACAGTGTGCTAATGCTGATTCAGTAGCACTGAACCCATTTTGCTGCTCAACGGTATCTTGCTGTTCGCAGGACGCTGTGGCGTACAACGTATTCGCAATCTTTCGAAACCAAACCATCGGCAGCAGGCGGCCGCTGGTTTGCTTCCTAAGGGAGTTCCCCTCGGCGGAAGTACTCGGCCGGTGAGACGTAATTGTACGAGACGTACGGCCCACGGGCACGTACGGCAGGGACACGGACACGATAGGGTATTCGGACGAACACGAACAGGGCATGGGGAGGCAGGTGCAAGGGCGTGGGGGGAAAACCCACGGGCAAACGAGCACCGTAGCGCCCGTCACCTAGGCTCGTCACCTGCACACATATCCAGCTCCCGATATGGCGCGGCGCGCGTGACGCCAGGATGCGATATGGTTGCGCGGCTTTTCCTTGAACACGGGGCGGCTTCGCGAACGTGACACTTCTTCCTTGCGCGGCTTCGTTGCTGGGACGAAGTAGGCGACAAGATGATGCCTCTTTCCCCCCCCCCCCTTCCTATCGTCTTTCCTATCGTCTTTCCTCTTGGCGTCAGGTACGTCTTGGCGGCGGATGGCATGGGCATGGGCATGGGCTGCTTCGAGGCCGGCCAGCCAAGCGGGCTGCGGCCAGATCTTAGGCAGTCAATGGAAGACGCCTGGGCGGCTACGACGGTTGCCGAGGCGGCAGTAGCAGCTGCCATGCCGACCTGGATCTCCTCGCCACTTTTAACAACGATGCAGCCGCTGCCGCCGCCGCCGCCGTCGCCGCCCCTACGGCTGCTGCCGCCGGCAGATTCCTCGCCGCTACGTGGCCTAGCCCTCGAAGAAGCAGCCGCCGCCCCCGCCGCTGCTTCCACTTCCTTCAACCCCGCATTGCCATCGTACTCGATGGCGGCGCCTCCCGGTGCTGCGGGCTCCAAGCCGGTCTCCATTCCCGCTCCCAGGAAGAGAGTTCTGGCCATCATTGACCGGGGCACTGGGGAGGTGGTCAACAAGGAGGCTGTGGCGTCGGTGGGAAGCGCAGGGGGGGGGACCGTTGGCAGCGGCCCCGCCGCCGCTACCACATGGCCCCACATGGCGGCAGCAGTCCACGGTAACTTCACCGCGGCGGCGACGGCGGCGACGGAGTACGGCGCGACAGCGGTTTTACCAGGGGTGTCGAGGAGTGCTGGCGGCGCCGCTGAGGTGATGGGCGCTGGGTACGGCGGCGGCGCAAGCGAGGCGACGGAAGGTGCTGCCGAAGGCCAGGCGACAAGGTCTTTTCAGCAGGATCCTGGACAGGGCCTGCAGGACGCATTGGGTGTGGTGGTTGAGTCAACTTCAGGATCATTCCCTGAGGAGCTCATGGGCCAAGGTGACCCTGCGGCGGCGGCGGCGATGGAGATGGCCGCGGTCGAACCTGTCGAAACATTGGAAGCGGCAGCAGCAGCAGAAGTGGCCGCAGAAGCGGGAGCGGTGACGGAAGCCGAGGGATTGTCTCTGCCACCGCCCGCAGAAGTACCATTACGTCCTGCTACGGTTGTCGGTGTGCCACCGTCGCCGTCGCCGCAACCCCACGTGCACCAGCACCACCACCACCACCAGCAGGAGGAGGAGCCCGGGCAGGGTCAAGGAGGAGGACCTGAGGAGCCCGGGCAGCTGCAGGAGGCTGTGGAGATAGAGGAGGTCGAGGAGGAGAGTGGAGGCCGCACAGCGGCGGCAACCGGGACAGATATGTGCGCTGAAACGGAAACGGTCGCCACGGACGCGGGCACTGCGACTGCGGCGTCAGCGATAGAGAGCAACAGCAGCAGCAGCAGCAGCGAGCCTGTGGAAGGCAGGGGTGGGGGGTTACGTCAGGCTGGGTCTGCTGGGGAAGTGCCCAGCGGCAGCGGCAGCAGCGCTGCCGCCGCTGCTGACGGCGTTTCGACGCATGTGGACGTCGCGGCGGACGCTGACGTCACCGACCCTCCTCCGTCCTCAGGCTCCGCCGCTGCACCGGCGTCGGCGAGCGACCTGGGAGGCGGCGAAGTGTCGGTTAGTGCTGCGGCGGCGGCGGCACAGCACGTGAAGCTGGAGGAGCTAGAGTGCCGGGCGGCGGCAACGTCAACGGCGGCGGACGTGGAGGGGAAGGTGGCAAGCCCGGACGTAACCGGGACGAAGGCTGTTGCGGCGCCGTCGGGGACTTCGACGGCACAGCTGCCGACAGAGAACGCTGTAACAGCCGCAGCGGCGGGCGCCGCCGCCGCCGCCGCCGCCGCTGTCGCTACTGCCGCCTCGGACAGCTTTGATCTCGACCGCGTCCCGGCGGCGACTATTCCAGCTGCCGCCGCCGCTGCTGCCGCCGCCGCGGACAACCCGTCGGCAGCGCCAGCGCTAGCACCGGCAGCGGCGTCACATTTCCTAGCTGCTGAGTACGACGGCGGCCCCAGCGGCGCCACGGGTACTTCTGTCCTAGCCGCAGCAGCTCCTCCTCCTCCTCCTCCTCCTCCCGCTACAAGGCCAAGGAGTCCTGCATCTCCCTCTGCACCCTCACCTGCACCTGCAGCACCGCCCGCACCCGCACCCGCAGCGGCGTCCCCATCAGGGCAGGGTGTTTTCCTCCAGCACCTTACCACGTCAGGTGCGCCGGGTGCCGTACGGCCTCAGGTGCTGGCCGCCAGCCGTAGCGGCGTCCCTGCCGCCGCCTCTGTCAAACCCGTTCAGACAGTGCAGCCGTCGTCGCCATCTCCGTCAGGAGTTCTTGGTAGCGCACGCGGGGCCGCCGCGGCTGTAGCAGCTCCAGTGGCGCCGATTGCCGTAGCGGTTGACGGTTTCTGGCAGGAGTACGACGTTGTCTACCTGATCAACTGCGAGAACAGGACCCTGTCGACTTACCTGGAGTAAGTTTAGGGCCCCACGACGTGCTGTTGTCTTGTGGGGTTTAATGTGCGGGACGGCGTGGATTATTCACAGGACGGGACCGGACTGCATAGCACGGCACCAAATCACACAC
>NW_003307547.1:1718071-1723611 GCF_000143455.1 Volvox carteri f. nagariensis | reverse complement strand
AATCCGAATCCAAAGCACGGCACCAAATCACATATAATGTGTGATTTGGTGCCGTGCTATGCAGTCCGGTCCCGTCCTGTGAGGTGTTATGCTGTTCCGTCCCGTCCAAGGTCCTGTGTGCTGTGGTGTGGTGTGCGGTGCGTGCTGTGCGGTACGCAGCACTCTCGGGGGACCTGAGGTTCACGAGCTCCCTCCGAAACCAATCACTCTCCCAAACACCTTAACCGCCGTGACCTACCGGGCAACCCCTGACAACGTCCCCAACCACCTCACGCCAACCGCCACACACCAACTCCCCCCAACCATTCCAACTGCTATATGTTATGTATGTGTACGCAGGAGCCGTACAGCTCTCGACTCGATGTTCTTCCCGGACTGGACTTCAACCACGAACGTGACACCTTCGCGAGTTGGCCTCTTGCTGTTCAACCGGGACACGGACGAGGTTTTGGGCTTGTGGGGGGCCAAGGGCAACGACGGCAAGTACACCACCTGGCAACTCGTGCGGCGCCTTGCAGCCATGCCCAAGGCGCGCTTCCACGCCACAACCGCGGGCGGCCGCATCTTCCCCACCTTGCCGTGCACCAGCTACTCGGCTCGGGCGCAGGGACAAGATGCACGTGATGTGCTGCGGGTGTTGGCGGCGGCAGCGGCAGCGGCGGCCAGCACCGCGCTCGTGGCGGCGGCGCCGCTTACCGCTGTGGCGCCGGTCGTAATGCCGGCGGTTGCGGTGGCTGTTGCGGCTGGTGGCGGCGGTAGTGCTCCGGCAGGAGGTTCAGCGGCGGTAGCGGTGCCACGTGAAGGCACAGGCCCGGCCGCTGCTGCCGCCGCCGCTGCCGTTAGGGTAACGTCTTCGTCTCCATCCGCTGCGTTGGCCGCACTCCCCCAGGCACAGGAGCAGCAGCGGCAGCAGCGGCAGCAGCAGCCGCCGCCGCCGCCGCCAGTGCCTCAAGTCCTTCTTGGGCGGCTCACATCAAACGCTCGTGCAGGGCCCCCCGGCATCTTTGCAGCAGCTCCGCCAGCAGCAAGTACGGCATTAACAACAGTCGCCGCGGCGCTGGCTGCCCCCGCCGTCAGCGTCAACTCCGCGGCGCCGCTCACAGTCCCGGTTATCGCCAGCAGCCAGCCGAAAGATGCCGCTCCCACGCGGCCGGGGCCTCCGCCGCCACCGATGCCGTACATGCCGCCGCTGATGATGCTTATGCAGCAGCGCGCAGCGGCGGCGGTGGCGGCGGCGGCAGCGGCAGCAGCGCCGCCGGCTGGGACTACCACCGCCGCCGCTTCTGCCGCCCCTACTGCAGCTGCCTCCACCGCGACCTCGCCTGGCATTGCCGCGCACAGCCCTTTACTCCCTGCACCAGGCCCAGCGGTTGCCGCGGCACCTAGCCCTCCTCCCGTCGCTTCCACAGTCACGGTGCGGCCGCTCATGTCTGTCACCGCGCCGCCAGCGGCGGCTACAGCCGCACCCGTCCTTCGACAAGCCCCGCCGAGTTATGGCACGCGGCCCGTCGTTGGAGGCTTGCCGTCTGTGCCGCCGAGCGCGTCCATGGTGCGTCCCGTGATGGTGGTTCCAGCCCCTGCCTTCGTACGGCCTCCCCAGGCGGCGGGAGCTACGGGCCCGCCCCCGGTGCGCCCCGGGGCGACGGCGCCTGTCTCCCAGGTCTCCGTACGGGTGCTACAGCAAGGGGGAGTAGTGCCGCCGCAGCTGCCGCCGGGGGCCCTGAGTACGGCGCCGACGCCCTTCCTGGCGGATGCCGGCGGGCCGCCGGCGCCGTCGGCAGCAAGCAAACCGCAGGCGTCACCGGTAGTGCTGGCGGCGGCGGCGACGGCGGCGGCACCGCTGCCCCCCCTTCCCCGTCAGCCAGCCACCCGTCTTCTCTGCCCTTTGTGCCACGAGCGCACAGGCTGCTGGTTCTTACTGAGCTGCAAGCACATGGGGCCCTGCGAGGTGTGCTGTCCAGACCTCAACAACCTGTACCCGGTGTGCTGGTGCGGTGGGGCCGCGGACAAACAGGCGACGCACAAGGTCCACTTGGCCTAAGGGCAATGCAGATGGCTGAAAAGATGGGGAAAGGGCTCGGCGTCTGGGTATATGGCGCCACTGTGTGCTCGCATGTGGATGCGTGTGGCTGTGTGTAGGTTACAAGTACCTGACCGGGCCTGACACTGGCCAGGGGCTGCTGCCCAGCCCCAAAGGAGGAAAGACCGCCTAAGCTATCGCCCGCAGGCTGGAGAAGGGCGTGAGGGGCCTCTGCCCCTCGAGAGCCCCAGCTCCGCTAGCTCCGCTCTCCTCCCCGGGGGGGTGGGGGGCATCGCACGTCGTGTGTATGTGATGTGTATGTATGTGTTTTTGTGTATGTGTGTGTATGTGTATGTGTATGTGTATGTGTGTGTGCATCATTGGCTCATACGGCATGTGGGGTGAAAATTGCTTCCATGCGTCGTGACGCGCGTCAGACGGGCTTTTGATGTGTGTCGAAGGACCTCCACGGTGGTTTGGGAGTCGTCGTGAAAAAGGGGGCGTTGGCGGACGTTGTGGGGATGCTGGAGCTTGAAGCGGTGGGCTACGGGGCGGCGGGCTACCATGCCAAGGTCGACTTCGAGGTGGTGGAAGGGTAGAATATAGCAAATGTCGTGTCGAAATGTACGGCGCTGGCGTGGGATTGCGCGGTCGAGAGTAGGAGCAGCACCAGCTACAACAGTGGTAACTAACGGCAGTAGCAGTAGCAGTAGAATCAGCAAGTAATAGCAGCAGTAGCAGCAACAGAAGTAGCAGCAGCTGGAGCGCCAGTGTTCAGTGATCGTTAGCGGTTGAATGGAAGTGGTTGGGTAGCGTCGTGAGGTAGTGGTCACCGCGAGGAGGAAAACGGGAAAGGCCACACGATGGGGCCGTAGGAGGGGGCCGGAACCCACAGATAGCTGGAGGCAGCCTGCTCTTTTATAGGGCCTGTAGACTTGCCGGGCGAAGAAGGGGACATAGCCCGCCAAGGAGGTCAGGATGACAGGCGATACTGTTCTAAGAAGACTTGAGGAAAATAGGGTTACGGGGCAGAGGGCCGTAGGTGACGTGTCGCAGATTTCACACGGTTTGGTTTAGATCGAAAATCGACGTTAAAAATGAAGTGCGAGACTTGGCAGTCAGAGTGTCGCGTGTTGACTTCCGGCCAGAACACTAACGGCTGTACGACAGATAAGATGGAATGTTTGGTATAAAGGAGATGATGTTCTGACTGAAAGCTTGTTCTGTGATACCTGTAACGGTTAAGGTTGGCTTTACCTACACAGTTCCACTCGCCTATATCTTAACAGGTTATGAGCCCCGCGCCGCCGCGGCAAGCGAGCGAGCGTTTTGCTTAAGTACTGTGTCCGAACTTGCTGGCTTAGCAACTCTCTGGCTTAGAGATAGGACAAGTATGGGGAAGGATAATGATGTAGAGCGATTAGATAGCTACGCCAACTATTTTCGCTGGCGGACGGCCATGAAGTACTGTTTGGCCGGCAAGGACTTGTGGGACGAGGCAGCAGACCTGCCGAGCGCCGTCGCCGACAAGTCCATGAAGGCAAAATCGCAGCTGGTGAAATATACGGTGCCCCGTTTTCACAGGCTGATCGATCAAGCAGCCGACTCTGCCGCAGCGTGGGATGCGATCCGCGCCGAATGCGTGTCTGAGATCGGAGCGAACATTTTGTTCATAAAGCAGAAATTTAGCAACCTGAAGCAACGGACAGGCCAGTCCGTTGTTGATTACTTCGAGGAAGCAGAGGATCTGCGCGAGCAAATGGTTGCAGTAGGCTCGAAGACCGACGACTGCCAATTCGCCCTGGCTATCTTGGGTGGTTTGCATAAGAAATTCCAAATGCAGCAGACGCTTTTTGCTGCCAAGCCGCCAAGCGACATGAAGCTTTCGGAAATCAAGGCCGCTCTACTCCTGGCGGAGCGGATGCAAGGTGACAACAACGCAGAGTGGGCCCAGGCCGAGGCCCTGGCGTTTAGCAACCGGAGCAGTGGGGTAGGCCACCGTGGCTTCGGTGGCGACTACCGTAGTGGAGCTGGTAAAGGCCAGGGAAATGTCAACGTCGGGGCGAGTACCAGCTCTGGCGGGCCTGATGTTTCCATCAACCCCTACGCAACCCATAAGTGCCATAAATGTGGTGTCCTGGGGCATATCAAGTCTCAGTGCCCGCTCGTCACAAGAGGCAACAACAGGGGCAACAACCGACGCAGCAAGCAGCTGGTAATGGCCCTAACCACCTCCACCACCTCCGAAGCCAAGGAAATCCAGGCAACAGCTGAGAAGTCGCTCGCCAAGCTGGCTTGGAAAGTGGACTCGGCCGCGGCCGTCCATGTTACGGACGACCGGTCGGACTTCAGCGAGTACGTACCGCTCACGGACGGCATAGTCCTAGAAGGTGTGGCGGGTGCGATTTGCAAGACGGTTGGAGTGGGTACCGTCCTGCTAGATGCAGAGGGAGACAATGGCAAGATTAAGATTACCCTAAAGAATGTGTATCATGCGCCGGGATTAGGTCACAAGCTGATTTCGGTAGGCGAACTAGGTCTGAAGGGTTACCACGTGGATTTTCGTGGGCCGGTTGCTGTGATTAGGCGGCCGAAACGTCTTGTCAGCCTAGGCCCGCGGATAAGGAAATACGCAAGCCTGGAGTGGGAGTACGGGGAGCAAATCCCGTGTGTGCGGGTGGGCACCCATTACTACCTAAAGGCGACCCGTTTGGGCCAGGGGGAGAGTGTTCAAACCCTGGCGGTCTTGTCTGAATCTGCGGAGCTTTGGCATCGTAGGTTCGGACACATAGGGTACGGTAATTTAGAGAAGCTCGTGTCTGATGAAATGGTCACTGGTATGGGCCTGAGCGCGGCTGAAATCCGGGAGAAGGTGAAGGAGAAGAGTATCTGTGAGCCGTGTGTGAAGGCCAAGCATACCCGCGCGTCTTTTCCTCCGTCCGGGAATGCAGCAAACCGTGTTTTGCAGCGAGTGCATATGGATGTGTGTGAGATGCCTGTTCCGTCTATGGGCGGGTCAAGGTATGTCGCCACGTTTCTGGATGAGTATTCGAGTTTTGCAGTGGTGCGCTGTGTAGGGACGAAGGGAGAAGTTCCGGAAGCGGCCCAGGAAGTATTGCAGCTGTTAGAGACCCAATCGGGCAAGAAGCTGCTAGCAGTTCAGTCGGATCGCGGTGGGGAGTATTTGAATAAGGCTCTAGGACAGTACCTTAAGGGTAAGGGGGTCCAGCATGACACGTCCGTGCCGTACACTCCTGAGCAAAATGGCCGCGCTGAGAGGCTGAACCGCACACTCCTAGAGAAGACCCGCGCGATGTTACAAGACTCAGGATTACCGCACGAACTATGGGCCGAAGCTATCACCACTGCATGTGCCCTGTATAATTGTTCGCCTGTGTCGGGCAAACAGATAACGCCCTTTGAAGTTTTCCACCGCGTGAAGCCAGATGTCTCTGATTTGCGCGTGTTTGGGTGTACTGCGTGGGTGCATGTCGAGAGGAGGCACCGCAATAAGCTCGAT
>NW_003307547.1:1700683-1717647 GCF_000143455.1 Volvox carteri f. nagariensis | reverse complement strand
CAAGGCAATTGAGGGTTATGCCGATGCGGATTGGGCAGTGGATCGAGACAACCGCCGTTCGACAACTGGATATGCCTTTATCCTTGGCGGTGGAGCCGTCAGCTGGAAGAGTCGGTTGCAACCGACTGTAGCAGCATCGACTGTGGAGGCCGAGTATATGGCGGCGTCCCTAGCTACTCGCGAAGCGCTCTGGCTGAGGAAACTTCTGCCCGAGTTTGGGTGTGAGATCGACGTGATGCGTATCTGGGGTGACAACCAGGGAGCATTAAGTTTGATAAAGAATCCGATTGTTTCGGAACGTGCGAAGCACATTGATGTGATTCATCATTTTGTGCGTGAGAGGGTATCTATGGGGCAGGTGAAGTTTGAGTACTGTCCCACTACCAGCATGGTAGCGGATATCCTCACGAAGCCGTTACCGGAAGGGAAGTTCGTGCAGTTTCGAGAAGGGCTGGGTGTTCGTTGAGTTGGATTCGCCCGAGTGTTCCGTCCGAGGGGGAGTGTTGACTTCCGGCCAGAACACTAACGGCTGTACGACAGATAAGATGGAATGTTTGGTATAAAGGAGATGATGTTCTGACTGAAAGCTTGTTCTGTGATACCTGTAACGGTTAAGGTTGGCTTTACCTACACAGTTCCACTCGCCTATATCTTAACATCGCGTAGATCTAGCTGCGTCAAAGCTTTTAATGTGTGTTACATGATCGTGGGGGTGCGTACCCCGTACCTGCAAACCGCCCAATACGAGCGGAGGGCTCAAGGGCTGCCAGATCGCCTGTAAGCACCATCCTACCTCGCACTTCAGACAAAGCAAGTGATAAAGGAGGCTAACGACCAAAGGGAACGATAGAGTTGCGGTGGGACCACATAGTTTCCAGCATCCTTGCCAGGTGTTCAGGTTCCCACTTCATAGCATCCTTCATGTGATCGAAGCGTGGGAAATCCATATCAGATCTGATTTCGCCGTACACCGGACTAGTTTAGCAAGGCGTGCTGCTCATCTTCAATATGTCTATCAGGCCGCAGCAGGGGTATACCCGCTCCTCCCTAGGTACATAACGCCGTCCCTTGCGTGCTCTGTTCGCCGCCGACGCCCAACAGCAAAGCCTAAATGCTGGATCTGGGTCAAAGTAATGGATTTCGTACGTATCTTCGCTGTGCAGGTGTATGTAGTGCAGGCTAGGGAATGCAGGCAGACCGGAAGCAGGGTGAAGTACTCTGATTTACCACACCATTGCGTTGCGTTTTTCCTATACGTTCTTTTCGCGGTAGGAGTTGTCTGCATCTGCAACGGGCCCAGGCGTCGGCAACGGGCCCAGCTGGAGTAGATGGTGTTGTGCCCTGCGTCGTTCGCGCTCGTGTGCAAAACTGCACTTGTGTTGTAGAACTGCCGCTTAAAAACGTCTTGTAGTTTTCTTTAGCAGGTGCAGGATGTGGGAGATAACATGCTCCAAGGGAGAGCTTGGGGGAGAGCTGTCCTCCAAGGAAGAGCTGTCCTTTTGAATCGCCGTGCGGACAAAGCGGTTGGATATGCCTGATATCTTGCAAACATGCTGACTGGACGTACTGGCCGGAAACCTGTGTTACCTTATAACGGATATCCAGGAGCATCCTGAGCCTTGAGGAGCTCATGCGACCTTGCGACGTCCAACAAAGGATTGTCGTCTAGGTTTGGCCAAATGGCGTTCACGTAATCGTTATTAAAAGGACAAGAAAACATTTCTGGAGCAATGGTATTCTTGTTCCTTGAAGACTGTCCAAACTTATCCTGGTCCCATCATAAGCAACGCGTATTTAGACCAGCAGGGAGATCAACGGCTAAAGGCTCATAAACAGGCATTCCATTTTTGCGTACCGATCTGCCTCGGGATAGCATACTATTGGGATCAAGCGCTGGTCAAGCGAGTGCAAATCTAATGAATTCCTCGAGTGTCGTCTGTATGCGCTGCGACATGCTGTAGTTTTATTCAAGCTTTCCTTTATTACGTTCGTTTTATTCCAGCTTTCCTGTATTACGTTCGGGAAAGCTGTCAGGCATTGCACAAGAGGATGATGCCCTGCATTTTGCCGTTTGCATGCTTCTTTACCTGCTTAAAGTGGTTCTATCTGCTGTGTACAAATGCTACACACATTATAAAAACGTGAAGCAGACGGAGCTGGGTTTGTCCGTGTGTTACAGAGATGAACCTGTCAGGTAACGAGTAGGTAGGTAGGTCAGGATTACGGCAAATGCACGAAATGTGGCTTCGGAGCGTTCAATCTTTATGCCGCGTGGCAGCGTGTGAGAGCTTCATTCTTTTTGCTGTTGTGGTGTTCACAATCTCTCTGTAGTAAGGAGGTGGTGCAACAGTTAATTATTATGGCCATCCTAGATGAAAGTTCCCGGTCACGATTTACGTGATCAACAGATAGAGTCACGTCACCGCAAATGGCTGACCTGCAAAGCGGCTCTATGCCTTGTTGAATATTTACGGTGGACCATTCTTTCAGTCTTCAAGCAAAGACCAGATGAAGGCAGGCGGCGACGAGTATACACCTTGAGATAGCCAAAACTATGCAGGTTAGCATCTTTATACATTTACAGCTGATCTGTTATGATGTTAACCGCTGCCGCCATATGATAACGAGCGTCGTCTATGCGTTGATTTCAAGTTGATGGTGCCATTATGCAAGGACTTCTGATGTTTTTTGTCCGTGCAGAAGTCACCAAAGGCGGGTATAATACCTGACGGCTTAACGGACGGCCAAATTACAGAACGCTGTTGATCAATCACAGTTATCTGCAAACAGCGGGATATCAAATTTGGAGAAAAAAGGAAGTTCTGGGCAGACGCGGGAAGCTGCCCGGGAAAAAAGTCCTTTACATCCACTGTGGAGGTTCGGTTGCCCGCGGTGACTGTGTGGTCGCTTGGCACTGTGCCACAGCCTGCAGTAATCACATTGAGGAGAATATTGACGATTGAAGCGCTTTGATATGGCTAAGGAACAAGCCAACGCCGGGCAGGTCGCCAACGGCGGTGCTGCCAAGCTGGATGATGGCGCCAAGGGCACCAGTGGCTCAAGCGACGCAGACGCCGCCGCAAAGGATGCTACAAGGGCCATGCTGAAACAGCTTATAGTCGCCGGTGCTCCCTTTGCCCGCCCTTTGACTTTAGCTGCTGCCGGAGCCGGGCGGATTTTACAATACAACCCAACAATCCCCGCCATACAACCATTTTGGCAGGGGTTTGACTATGTGCGGCTGACACTTTGCAGTGCCGATACCAGGCAAAAGTATCAAAAGTAAGTCTGGGTTGCCATGATTGCGCCATGATCGTGATTTGGCGCTGCCCAGAAGATAATGAATAGGGGGGTTCATCTTTTGGGCCTGAATTTGCAAGGAGGGAGCTGGCTAGTGAAGGGGACGGGGCCTGGCCCGGTGGCAGGCATGTGCCAGGGCCGAACACTGCAGGTAGCTGGGGGCCTGGCCCGGTGGCATTGAAACGTTCCTTAGGCTTACACGCTATGGGGTGCACGCACCAGGTTCACGCAATGGGGTGCACGCACCAGGCTCAAAAAGCCGTTCTTTTACTCTGTGGCATAATTGCACGTGATGTGTTTCGCCAACTTAAACTAAGTCGGCTGGGAATATTTCGTTCTGCTATTCTCATCCTACGGTACACCACCCTATGCATGCATAAGCCGCTGGGCTTGGGTGTAGCTTCGTCACAGGCTGCGGGCCATGCTTGCCGATGTGGGTCATTGCTGTGAGTTCACCAAATGTTGCTGACCGCTGCTGGCGAGAAATACCTTTTCTTCTCCCACGCGGTGACACTGTACCCCTCGCCTTCATAACTTCATAACACTTCCCCCTTCATGGGCGACTACTTCCCAGGCGTCGTCGTGCTTCGGCCTGATGCTGTCGTAAGCAAAATAAACCAGCACCGTTTTCCCCCTCTCGCCCTCCCCCGAATTCACACCTCCGCCATCCCTTTTCCCTGTGATGTTTCACTGCGCACAGGTACGACATGATAAAGCTCAGCGCCGTACATTTCTCCATGCACGAGGAGATTCTTAAAGCGCGCCAAACGGCCCTCCTGCTATTCGATGTGGACCGGTCTGAGCTTCTGGGGGTGTGGAAGGCGGTTGAAACTGTCGGAGACGGCAGCAACACCTACATCACCTGGCGTGTCGTGAAGCGCCTTGCACCCATGAGCAAGGAAGCCTTTCATGCGTCGGCCGCTGGCACGGTTTTCCCCACACTTCCGCCGACTGACACTTCTGCCAGTGCACGTGGGGAAGCTGCGCGCTTGGCTCTAAGAGTGCTTTCAGAGCATGCCGTATCAGCCCTGGGATCTAATGGATTTGTTGCGCGTGTGGCAAGTGAGGCTGGATCACCGCCTGCGGCACAGCCGGCGGCATTAGTGCCTGGGCCACCCACCACAGATGCGTCCGCTAAACCTCCGACGGCTCTGCCAGAGATGACGGAGACGTCGATTTCTCTGGGCGGAGTGCAGCCGGCGGTAACAACTCCACTATCGCATCCGGTGACGCCGATTGATTCAACAACTTCGACAACGTTGACGCCGCTACCTTCAGCGGGTTCAGATGCACCAGCGGCGACGGCATCGTTGTCAAAGTCTTCAGGTTTTCCTGTGATAGAAATGTCGCAGATGTCTTCAGCGTCTTCAGCGTCTTCAGCGTCGCAGGTAAAAGAAGACATTACCGTGGTGGAGGCGGCACCGCGTCCACCAGCACAAGGTACTCTGGATGCTGCGCCGACAGCACCACCGTTGTCTGCGCCGAGCGACGATGCTACTGCTGCTGCGTCAGCGGTGTTGGCGGGACCGCCGACAGCACCAGCGGTTGAGGGTGCTGACCTGCCGGCGGGTGGCGAAGTACAGCCCGCGGTCAGTCTCGCCCGCAGCAGCAGCAACAACGACAGGATTGCGACGGAGGCTTCATCTTCGGAGGCGCCATCTATTCCCAGCACATCCACATCCACAGGCATCGGTCTCCCAGAGTCAGGAGGAACCCTTGCCGCTCCAACCGACCAGCCCGCTCCAGCATCGCCGCCACGAGATACTGCTGGAATGGCTACCTCTGTCGTACATGCTGCTGCAACCACGCCAGCGCGTGAGACTGATTTACCGATGCCGTCGTCGTCAGCACCGCTTCCTGCCATCATCTTTGGTGACTTCAAAGAAGCCGACGTCCTTTCTCCTGCACCGACGCCTCCCAATATGCCGTCCGCCAGCACTCATCCCGCCGTGGCGCCGCTTCAAGGAGCTGCAGCTGCCCCTGGTGCAGTCCCTGTCCGCGTAATTCCCCCACCACCTAGCAGGGTTGCACCGCCACCGCCGCCGTTACCTGTCTACCTGCCGCCCGTTTTGATGCTGCAGAGGCAACGGCGCGAGGCGCAAGCCGCGGCACAGCCGCCGTCGTCGGGCGCGACGTCTTCGGGGGTAGTCTCAACAGGCCCAACCCCGGTTGTGGTTCCGGCTGGGGCCCCAGCACCGTTGGTGATAGCGACATCAGTTCAGATGGCAGGGGTCTCTGGGGCCCCTCGGGGCCTGGTCACTCCGTGGCCAGCCGTTAACTCCAGAGACGTGACCCCGCCGGCGGCGGCTCTTGCCACGGCGGCAGCAGCTAGCCCTACAGCGCCTGTGAATGTCCAGATTGTCCATGCAGTCTCCCCGCCTCAAATGCCACAGCCCCTGCAATCGTCTATCACGGCAGCGGCGCCTGTATCGGCCCCGGTACCGGCCAATACTGCTGCACCTGTGCCTACGCCTTTGGCGCCTGTGGCAGCTGCGGCGTCAGTGGCGGGGCCTCTGCCGCCGCCGGCATCCGTGCCCCTGCCGCCACCGGTGGTACAGACACACCCGGGTCCAGCGACGATCCGTCCAAGCTTCCTCTTGGCAGCGCGGTCTGGTTCAATGCCAGCTGTGGCCGCCGGTGGAGGGGCTCCGCCACGGCCGGTCGCTTCGATGATGGCGCCTGTGCGACCTGTCCAATCGGCCTTGGCTTCTGCAGCACAACCTGGGGTCCGCCCCATCATGCGACAGGTTATCGCGCCGGGTCCCCAGCCCACGCAACTCGCGTCCGTGCCGCCGCTGCGACCAGCCGTCGCGGCCCCGGCTCCGCCCCCGGGACCATCTGTAACCACGGGCGGGTTGCAAATACCCACATGGGAGCCACCCTCGGTTGCAGCGGTAGCGCCTCCGGCGGACGCGCAACTGGCTGCACTAGCAGAGCCCCCGCTTCCCCGTCAGCCAGCCACCCGTCTTCTCTGCCCTTTGTGCCACGAGCGCACAGGCTGCTGGTTCTTACTGAGCTGCAAGCACATGGGCCCCTGCGAGGTGTGCTGTTCGGAACCCGAGCAGGTCCAAGCGATGTACCCTACCTGTGTTCGTTGCGGTGAAGTGGTCTCGGCCAAAACGATGATGAAGGCGCGCGTATCATGAGAATCCTCGGCGGCCGGTTCCCCCTCATTCTGGGCAAGCTGGAGGACGACACGACTCTCCGGTGAGCGGTGGCCATGTGCATTTGCTGTTGGTGCTGCAGTGGGGTGGCTTGTGAGCGTCTCTTCGGACGGACTAGGACTAGGGAAAGAGCGGCCGGGGCTACGGAATGGTTCAGAAGCGTCTTCGGATGGGCGTGTGAAGGAAGCGTCGTGGAATACCTTACCTCACTTATGTGGCGTCGCGGCACAGCGAGCTACGTCGTCGGTGGTGTGTGTATGGCGTATGGTGGTATTGGGGTATTCGTTGGCGCGGGAGCCAGTGAATGTGAGCCCACCCCGGACTCAAAGCGGATTTGTGTGTTTTGAAGTGAATGGGTAGGCGGGATGCAGGATAGGGATAGGCGGGATGCGGGATGGGAAGCGGCGGTGCATGGCCGAGACACAGTCGGTGTGGTGAGAGTCTGTTGTTGCCAGAGTCAGTGGGCTGTGTGCGATCGAAACAGATCAGTTCATGCGATGCCGCAGCGTGAACTGCGAAGTCATAAGGGAGACTGATATGCTGTATGCAATTAGTCTCGATTCCGTTTGCAACGCAAGAAGGAGGGCGGCAACAGGGTTCAAGGCTGCGCAGTAAGAACATATCTAACTGACGAATCTGCTCTTACGTTAGTCTGCGCTGCTCTGCTCTGCCCTTTTTTGACAGTTGCGGTGTAAAAGAGTGCGGTCCTGTTAGTCCTTTGTCGCGGCGCAAATTTTTTGCTGAGCCGGATGGTAGCATGCTAAAGGCATCCGAAAAGACAGGGTTGGCGAGCGTGGTGGTATGATGCGTGGGCGGCGAATTTCAGGTGACAATTATTGCCCGTGGAAACTGTCTTGCGGAAGGTACAATTTTTTTGTGGCCCCAGGGCAGTCTCAGGGCGGCATTCGACTGCGTTGGATAGGACGGCTCTGAGAAAAGGACACATGAAGTCAAAATATATTCAGCTTTATCCTTATCATCGCAGCCGCGCTGGGGTTTTGAACTTAGCTTGATTACCTGTTAGCAAATGTTTGCAAACGTGTTGGAATGCGCGGTGAGGCAGGGATGAGTGGAATCTTTGCGGGGCAGTAATGGCACCCTGGACAGCTGTGATATTAGGACTTGAGGTGATGTGCGTTGAAATCTACGTTCGAAAGAATCTACGGCGTGGGCGGCGAAGTCAAGGGTCTTATCCCGGTTGCTTTTGCCCGCAATTGTAACGCATGACGAGACATAGGAGCTAAAAGCGATCATAAAGGAACCCTCAGTATCATAGGCAAGCTGTGCACCTGTGTAGATCCTGCATATCCGTCAGACAGAAAGTGCATGTGTTGAGACGAGCCAGAGTACAGAACAGTGTCAAACACGTGTTTCACGATGGATATCGCGAATATTTGGTCATCCTAAGCAGAACGAACTTGATAACGCTGATGGGCAAGTCGAGCATTTGCAGAACGAAAAGGAGTGCACAGTCCAGAGTTCTAGAGGAATTGAAGCGCAATGTGGGCGGCGGAATACAGAATAAAATGCTGGCGGACATACAATGCAGCAAGGTACCGAAATATTCCGCATATTGAAAGCTGTAGTCTTCGGTTCTTCAAATGATTAAACGTCTCACCCCTTTACGTGTGTTACTGATAGGACAGCTGACCATAACATGGCTTCGTCAACATGTGATTGATGTTGAGGTAGGCTGACCAGTCGATGACACCATGCAGCTTATTTAATCTCGGATCTCTAAAAGGGTCACATTGGGCGGGATCGATTGCCAGCGATTGGATCGACATGTAAAGTACGACGAAGTAAAGTACGATGCGTTTTATACAAAAGGAATTTGCGCCTCCTAACGGGCATTCTGGTGATCCCTGAGCTGGTATATTTAAATTGGCCCTTGAAATTATACAACAATATTACAGTTACTGCCTGTTCGAGACGCGGCATAAAACCGATATACAACACAAAACATGCATACCATACCTCATGTTCCCTTCAAATCTGGAAAAATCAGTCCTGAAGAGTATAGGCTAAGGTATGAAGTGATAGGAAAAGCGCTATGATCAAAGCCGGACAACTGCCTGTTGGTTTCCCCGCCCGCCTTGATTCCTTTCGTGGACTTGTAGGAACGATATTACCACATGCAATCAAGTGGGGGCTCTTGTCACTTCGCCCGAGTACTTAGCCCTCCTCAGGGCAAAGGAGCTGGCTCAGAAACGCCAGTCACGCCGATGGACAGGTTAGTTAGTCCCTGTTGCTCTTGGCGCCCTGCCAAGTAGTTCGTTAACACATTAATTTGGATGCAGAATGAATCTGACCACTTCTATTTTCCCTCCAATAGGCTTTCTGCCCGCATTTGTCCTCGTCATCGTATGCGCGGTTGCGGCTGGCGCTTACCTAAGTCCGCTGGACAAGCATCATAGCCTGCAAGCAGCGGAAGAGGTAATTAAGCCAGATTAAGCTAGCTGGGAGCCCATTAGCTAGCCAAGCTAATGCCTTACCAGCAAGGATTTTTACTTTCCCCGTATTGTGCAAAGCTGGCGCAACGCCATGGCCAAGCGTTCGGTTAAAATTGGGCAAATAGAGACGTGACCCAGATGGAATAAAATAAAATTCTATGCCCCCGCTGCCCATCCAGGTGCTTCAGCTGCTGCGCTCTTGGAGCGCGCGCGCATGGAACGAGGGTCTGCCTACCGACCTCTCCAAACTAAATGCTGTAAACGCGCAGCGCGCCAGCAATGAGAACAACGCCACAACAGCAGCAACACACATTCCAGCCGACTCCCGCTCTTTTGTAACACCCAGTCACGCAGACTCACCTGCTGCCGACAAGAGGACTACCGACCTGCCTGCCACCAACACATACGGCGCCACGGAGCCGTATGGCCACCAGCCCAACCTCGCTGAGCCAAGCACAGCTCAGCCAAACGCTACCCAGCCAATAGCCGCCCAGTCGATCACCGCCGAGCTAGGTGTAACTCAGCCGAGTACAGCCGAGCCAAGCTCTGAGTTGACCAACTCGAATACCGCCGACCCACATGCCCCGGATCCACGCGCCGCCCAAGATCTGAGCGCCTTCGAACCAAGTTCCGCTGCTTCGCGCCTCAAGCTGCCTGCCACCGCTGGCTACACCGCCTACACCACATGCGCTCTTGAACTCCTCCACAAGTGCCCTGTCCACGCAACGTTCGCAGTTGCAACCCCGGCTTCATCCTCAGCTGAAGAGTTGTCCATGTGCAAGGCTGGTTCACCTGTTGGAGATCTGTTTGTCGTTGTGGACACCGCAGACTCCGCCGTCGTCGTAGTCCCAACACACGACAACGTGGCTCCCGAACCCATCGGGTTTGTCATCGTCATGGTGAGCTAGCGCCTGGCTAGAGGTTCTGACCGCGTCTTGGCTTCCGTGTCTAGGGTCTGTGTGCATGCAACAAGCGCCCTGCACTGTCACCTGGTGCGCTGCAATTTACGCCACGCCGCTTGATTTACGCCACGTCCTGTCTTGACGCCAGCACGTCCTGCCTTGATGTCAGCACGTCTTGACGTCAGCACGGCCAGGTGTGGCGATCATCCGATATAGGATGGTCGCATCATGGTTTGTGTTGTGGAAGACATAAGGAAGCGTGTATCGGGCCCGACCCAAGTGGAGGACAACCTGTCGTTTTAGTAAAACAAACTCGGCAAACCTCTATATACCAACTCAAATGAAACCCGACGGACTTTGCCATCCTTTACTTACTAGGCGTTGCTTTTAATCCTTCTCTTGTGACCCTTTTCGTCACCTCACTTTGCACCAACACACTGCAGGCCGCTGTGGTGCTCGTCTTCTTCCTCATATCCATGCCGGACTCGGTGCTTCTTCTAGCCTTGGATTGCCGAGCTGTACTGCGCGCCTACATATCACGCTTCACAGGGACACCAAGAGCCAAGACCAACAGCGTGACGACATCATTGGATAGTAGCAGCGTCGGAGATCAATCTATTTCTGAGTGCGCGTCTAACGTCACACCCGTCGCGGCTATGCAGTCCACGGCTCCAGCTACAGCTCCAAGGGCGTTTCCGAAGCGGGAAGCGGCCTTCGACAGCCGCCTCCATAATGGAAACGTCCCCACTGCGGCCAACTGCCAGCACACAAGTGAGGAGGGTGGAATACGCGATGCCAGCAGCAGCGTCGGTGGTGGTGATGACGGCATGGCGTCGACGACATCGCAAAGCCTCGCCCGACATACAGCCCATCTGGCCGAGACACAGGACCGTGGCAACGCTGCCGGCGTCAACCACGAACCTGACGACGGCGGCGGCGGCAGTCCGGACAACAACCCTGTTGCTGATCCTGACAACTCTGCCACGTCTAAGCCAGCAGCAAAAACAACTGCCGCCGCAGCTGTGCCAACGCAACGTCTCGCCACGGACACCACCACGCCCAAGGCTGACGACGCGACCGCAAGCGGTCGTGATAATGCGGCTTGTATTTGTACAGCTCCCTTGGGCAACTGGGGCCTAGCTGCACCCGCCGCTGCGAGAAACCCGCGGGATAGCGCAAGATACGATACATGCAGCACTGACAGCTTGACCGCGAGCCCCGACGCCAGCGGCGTGATGGTGGGCGGCAGCCCATCCGAACAGAATGAAATCGGCTGCAGCGCTATCAATGGTCAAGACGAGCTCTTCACAGGCGCGGAGGGCGGGCCCGCAACGCCGCTTCTGGACAGGGATGAGGTTAACGAGGACTTCCTCGTTTGCATGGCGTCACCAGGGCCAATCGAGGGGAGTGTTGAGTTGGCTACACAGGCCGCAACGTCAGCTACACCAAGCGCCTCAATCGCCTCGCTGCAGTCGTGGGCCACAGGTGGAGTGGTGCCTTCGGCGGTTGGGCTGCCGTCGCAAGCCGCTTCCGCCTTGCCCGTCCTCGCCCCGGGCGGTGCAACCCCTGCCAACGGTTATGAGTCGGACCCAGGCGACGCGCCGCAGTTACCGGTGGCGCCGGTGGCGTTGTACGAACCAGCGGCGGTTGTAGAATCGTCGCCGCCGTTGTCAGCTTCACAGTCGCCGCTTCGGTCGCCGTCGCAATCTCCTTCGCAGTCCTCTTCACAGAAAATGCCGCACAGCGGCGACCCCTTGGCCTCGCCGCCGCGGTCTCCCTGGAGACCCCCATCACAGTCGACGCCACCATCGCTGCTCCGGTACGGTACACCTATGACGTCACCGCGGCGTTCGCCGTCCAAGTCGTCATCGGAGTCACAATCGCCTTCGCAGTCGACGTCCCCAGCGGGCCCTCGCTACCGCACCCCTCTGATGTCACCTAGGCGGTTTCAGCAGCAGTCGTCGCCTTCCACATCGGCGTCACCGTCGCCGTCAGCTTCACCGTCAGCTTCGCCGTCGCCATCCCATCCCATTTCGGGCTCAGCGCCTTTGTCTTCCCCGCCCCCCCCGTCATCCGTTCTGGCCGGCAGCGGCTTCGTAGTGCCGCCAGGCGACCTTACCACTACTGGCAAGAGCAGGATACCCCGCAGTATTGGCGGCAGCGGTTTCGCAGCCCCACCTCGAGCGGGACACAGCAAACTGCCTGCGGGAGTTCCCCCCCTCGCTTTCGGCCACGTTAATGCAATGGCGCTCACCGCCCTCACAGCTCGCACGCCGGCCGGTACGGCGACGCCAGGCACCGGCCGCCGTACCGGAGTAACTGCAATCCCCTTGTTTATCGCGAAGCGCTCCGGCATACCGGCGCCGCCGAAGGCCCTTGAGGTCCCTGCAACGGAGGATGCCGCGATGGGAGTAGCCAACGCTGATGAGCGACCTGTGATGCAGGCAATGGCTGCCATGACCGTGGAGGAGGCGTCAGCTTTCGCACAACCGCAGCTGCCACCCCTGCGGATCGCGGCAGTGACCTTACAGCCTAAGGAGGCAATGGGAGCGGCAATGGCCGCCGGGAGTGAGGTGATTGCGGATACGGAGGCAGCGCCATGCAGTCCGACCCGCAACGCTCCTGTCCCTGCTAATCTGGCACCCGCCGTGGCCGCCACCCTCCGGCCGGGCCGCAGCAGGAGCTGGCGCGGCCTCATTCGCGTGGAGCGTGTTGTGTACCGGTGGCGCAAAAGGCTCGCCGAGTCGAACAAAACCCTGGCGAGAAGGTGGCTCTGCGCGTTGGTGCGAACCCGCGGCGAGGCGAACATCGTGAAGTACGTTACCCAAGTCATCGGCTCTGGAAACATGAGCCCACGTGCACTTACGCCTCCGTCCCCGCTTGCTGGCGATCCGGCCGGCAATGGGGCTGTCGTGAACACCGACGGTGGAGAAGGTGGCAACAGCAGCGGCACCGGCGCCGCAAGCGGCGCGCCCGACGCCCAGGCAACGAATGGGACCTTCAGTGAAAGCGCTGCAGCCTGTATCCAGCGGATGGTGCTCAGGTTTATCGAACAACGGATCAGCAGCACGTCTGCCGAAGTCTCTACCTCGGACTCGCTGCAGCTTGTCAGGTCAGTGCGGTACTAATACTAATTACCGGTAACTAACGCTCCTTAAAAAACATCATCACAGGGAGTAGAGCAATGTACTGCGTGATGGCTATTGGCCGTGACTAGCGCGAAGTATGGCGATAGCTCCTTTACAACGTCAGGTGCTGTGGTTTAATTGATGTCCAGGGCCAGTACACGGTTGCGGGACGAGCATCATGCCGCTGTATTTGTGTTCGGCCGCAGTCATGCTCATAGTTATCTGTCTGTAGGTATGTCCAACTGTCTGTTAGGTCCATGACTGTCCTGTCATGCACATCTCCGTCTTGAAAAGCTAAATTGTTGGAACCCTTGCGATTAGCGTTTTTTAATCAGTCTAAGCCTTACCCCGATTATGTTGCTGCAACGCTGGCCGCAGTGACGGCGGCTGTGCGTCCGAAATAAAACTAGTGTTAGCGTCCAATGACGGCTCGCTGGCTCAGAGCTCCCCAAGCTGCACGACAAGGGACGCCACCGGCAATAGCGGTGGCGGAAGTACCTTGCATGCTAGCGCGCCCCAGTTGACGAGGATGAACAGCAGCAGCAGGGACTGTGAAGGGGATGGTACTGGCGGTGGCCACGGTCGCATGGTGGCGATGAGTCCGACAGCAGCGCACGGCGGCGTCGCTTTGAGTGCCGACGACGAGGCCTGGGTCTGCGTGGTGGCTCGGCCTAGCCCACCACCACAATTCCAGATCCACGGCGTTAAGGCCGGCGATGAAGTGACGCAGGTCGAGAGGTGTACCGCTGAGCTTGCTTCCGAAGCGTGGAGCAGCGATGATGAGCTGCCGCTGGCCAAGGGCTTTGCCGGTGCGTTCGTGGAGGCGGCGCTGGCGGCTGCAGCGGTGAAAGGCCCCACAAACGTGTTGTGTCCTGCGTCGCGCCGCAACCTGTTGCAGGGCTCGTTACCCTGCTCGGAGTAAGTAGGGCCTACTGCGTACGACAGCGTCTGGAACTGATGACTGGTCGCAGCGTTACGAGGGAAGCATTGAGTTGCTAGGTGGCTCAGAACGATTGTACATTTAAGATATGTATTTATACTTTGGTTTGTGCTTGGTATGTGTTGGCAGCGTCTTCTGGTGTCATGATGCAGGAGTTTGCTTTTCACTGCTAACGATTGTCGGTTATAAGCGGGTTACACCGTTAACCGTTTGCAGCACTGCGGTTCATTTATTCGTCCGCCAGGAGGCACTGCAGGAACTCGAGCTGTCTAGCGGACTTCTTTTACGGATACCCAAACTACAGCCGTGTTTGAACTCGTCGGGTTGCCGTGGGAAGACACGGGGGCACAGGTTGTGGGGAGACCACGGTGATGCTGCATGCAGAGTAGCGCATCCATTTTGGGATGGCGGCACGGTAGTATATACGGCACGCCGCCGTCTTGCCAGGTCCCCAAATAACCCCGTGGGGCAGGTAGGGCGCCGCACTGTCCGAATGACGATATAGGTTATATCCGTTAGCTGCCCTTGTCCTTGAAGCACCGAAATGGTGCGGATGCAACAGCAGGTTCGCATGGCGGCTAGGTTGCATGCTTTGACTGCTGAAATGCGGATGCAGGCGCCTTGCAAGCAATGTTCGAGTACGGGGCATGGAAATGACTGGGCATGCTGAGAAGTGTAAAATCATCTCCAATGTATGTGTCACATTGTATTGATGCTGAACACATCGGTAACTACAGTGACAGAAGGTAGTACGGCACACAATCATCTAAACACACGCGCTGAGGCACTTCGCCAGCATGGCCTTTTCAGCGGCCAGCTGCAACATTAACTGCTATAGGTAATCGGCGTACATTCTTCAGGTGTTGTCGTACAATCGTCAGATATCCACACCATTCCCGTACGGTCGCTCTCACCCCTACACATCAAAATGGGGTAGATTGTTCCATAGACAGTTACTTCCTCGTAATCACACAGCGCAGTACGGCATGGGATTGGCACATCCAGTTGCGAGCAAGAGGTCAAGGGAAGTGCCTAAAGCCCTCTGCTACGTCGGAGCGCCCCTGCAATATAGTGGTCTGCGGAGCGGTTGCAGTGCAGCTCGTCCAGCATATATTTTACTGACAACAATAATGTTAACCATTAATGTTGTGCATGTATATCGACATTCATTTCAGATATGTCGTGTCAGGCTGCTCCACGCCACTGACCGATGCACTATGGGGAGTCTATTAGTGGATTGGGGCCCATGGGCTCGCCGACACACGCAGAGCATTATGCTATAGCCATTATACCGAAGGAGCTGTGGTAGCGTAGGGAGATACCACAATACGGCCAGATACAATCTAAAATCTAAAATAAAAAATGGCATTCACGTTTTATCAACGAAGATTTCTAGGTGCGCATGCACAAAATCCGCGTGTTCCTCTTGTATGATGTGTGAAACAGGGGGGTATATCTTCGCCCAAGGCAGCTACCCTGCGAAACTCTCTGCCTTCCCCGGTATTTCGGGGCACCCTCATCCAGTCGCCCTAGTCAACGTCTCAGTGGATCGCTCAGATTCCGCACCTACCACCAGCATCCAACGGAATCTGGCGGAACGAGAGCGGCCCAACTCCATTCCTGGTTGGCTTCGCAGGTTATCATTATCCCAGGTCACCACCATAGGGATTTTGTCCCTGACGGGTATCGATCCCGCGACATTGTACCTTGTATCTTGATGTCGATTCAAGATTCGCTAATCAGTATGACAACTACTGCTCTACATACCCTAATCGATCTGCCGCCGGTCTCCTTATACATTTCTATGTGCGCTACAGCCTGCGTACAAGCTGGGCAATGCTCCCTTCTTCCGCGCCCAGGTGATCACTGCACTAGCTACATACGCACGCTACCAACGCCGATCAGTAGTCGCCTGCCAATACAAGGTAAAGATACGCGGGAAGGGTACGCTGCTGCTACATACAGCACCCCAAACAAGTAATGGCGAAGCCCCTACGACCCGATAGACGTCAATGAACGTATCCGCTCATATCACACATTTGGGCGTGATCACACGTATATATCACACGTGATCACACGTGATGTATATATCACACATGATGTATATATCACACGTGATCACACGTATATATCACACATTTCCATGCAAGCAGCAGAGCGAGCCGAATCTGGGTGATATGCCGCCGATAGCTCTCGTCGCTGCCAACTCTCTGTTATTATGAACGACGTTGGCTCGCCTACCAACCCTCGCTCCTCCCCCACCCCCGCTTCCTCCATTGCAACACTCGCCGCACCTCATTCTAAAGCATGTTGACCCCTCAGACTAAAGCATGCCGATTTTCGTGAGGCAGCGGCGGCCCACCACTACTACCACTGTCACCATCTTGTCTGTCATGTAAGGGCATGTTAACTACACCAGGCGGTTGGATTACAGGATGGACAAATAGTGATGGCAGTCGCCGGGGTAATATGCCTGTCTGCATGCCTTGGACTTTGCAACCGTTGTTACCAGGAAGGACTTGTCCTTCCAGCAGTTCGTTATCAGCAGCAGCAGCAGTATGGGCGGCAGCAGCAGCGATTGGAGCAGCAGCAATTGCATCAATAGTTGCAGGAGCACCGGAAGTAGTTGTAGCAGCAGTAGCAGCAGTAACCGGCAGGGCCACCTCGACCAGCTGCTGCGAACTCTTGCACTCATTAGAAAAGGCATCGTGTGGCTGTACGGATAATGGAGCCTCCAAGTTGCCGCTAGGTCCACCAGCGGACTGCGGCTGCTGCTTATCATCCCAAACACGGCGACCACTGCTTATTAACCTCTTGCCAACAGCAGTAGCAGTACCGGCGGGTACGCCTGCAGCTTTCGCTGCCAAACCTTCACTGGGGCTGCTGCTGGGGCCGCCATTATTGCCTCCGTCAGCATCAGGAGCCCGACTGCTACACGTAACTTCTATTGGGAGCACCTTGCTGCTACTGACGTGCACAGCGGTGGGTCGTCGTACACTGTCACCCACCCCTCGAAAGCTGTTGCTACTATTACGGCTAGAAGTCTTGGTGAGACCTCGCGAAGGTAATTAATGCTG
>NW_003307547.1:1694695-1700633 GCF_000143455.1 Volvox carteri f. nagariensis | reverse complement strand
GAGCGGCGGCGGCGGCGGTGGCAAGAGTGGTGGCGGCGGCAGGAGCGGCGGCGGCGGCGGTGGCAGGAGGGGCGGCGGCGACAGGAGCGGCGGCGGCGGCGGTGGCAGGAGGGGCGGCGGCGACAGGAGCGGTGGCGGCGGCGGCGGCAGGAGGGGCGGCGGCGGTGGCAGGCATAGGAAGGATGCCGGAATGCAATGGTGGGGCTGTATCGATGCCATGATGCATGGCGCTAATACTGGGGAGCTCTCTGCCACCAGGCCTTGGTGATGGCCTCTCTGCTGCTGGTGTGCTGCCATCGTTGTTGGCAGCAGCAGCAGCAGCAGCAGCAGCAGCAGCAGCAGTAGCAGCCACAGGGGCGACACCAGCCGCAGGCAGCAGCGGAGGCACTGCTGAGTTGGCGACCGAAATGGGCCATTGGATGTCTGGATCAGCATTGTGAGTGAGGGGAATCACATTGTCGATTACCACGGGTGATAGCGGCGATAAGCTGGATGTGACTTGGCTCCCCTGCACCCATGGGGGAAATTAAAGGACATGGTTTGTCGGTATGTCGTATGTGCTGCTGCTGTGTCAGTGTCAGGATAAGTGGGCTGAGAACGAGAATGAGCCTATGGTTGCATGTATATGTATGTATGTGTAGTGCGAGATAGGGAGAGAAGTTGCCTTCCTGGCTGCTGCATTTAAAGGGCCGAGGAGCGTCACACAGTCTGCAGGCAGAAGCGTTGTTGGTTGGCCCCCGGAGCGGATGTCACCCCACTTCGTTGAGTTTGTAATGGATAGACTCCGCCTCTCCCGATTGAGCCATAATGGCTAACTGATCTCCTTGCCATCACCACATGCACATACATGCAGACATGCATGCATGCATGCATACATACATACATGCTTACGTTATATTTTGCAACTAATCGATGTCTCAATTATTGGCCATACACGCCTGGGCAATAATCGACGCATCGATTAGTTTTATTGATGTGATGTAATAAAGTTATTTTGAAGCTAATTATGATATTTTGGATTATAATGTACTATAACATATTATAGTATTATTATACAGTGTATTGCATGATTATAATTATCTTAATATAGTTATCATTATTTATACGCGCTAAACCGCTCGAGAGGATTTCTTGAAGGCTAGCTACTACAGCAGCATTCACAAGGATACACGTTACTATGGTACATGTTACTATGGTACATACCTGCTGTTGCTGCTGCTCCTTGCGGAGGTGCCGGCGGCGGTACAACACGACGAGCACGAACACCACCAATATCATCAGAACCACTACACCGCTAACGGCTGATGCCGCGATGATGACCAGGCTGAAACGCCGATGACTGCCCGCCGTATCCTGCTGCTGGTTCTTGATCGCCAATAATGCTGCTGTTCCATTTGCTTTCGTTCCATCAACAGCGGCCTGTGCCGTCACAGTAGCCCTCGCGTCCCGGTACTGCATCCACGAAGAAGTACGCCGGCAAGCAGATAGATTTGGGCTATAGACAAAGTAGTAAAATAGGAGATACCGCTTATCTTTACACAATCACAATCTGTAATAGTGATAAGGAATGCACGTGTAAATTCTCAAGGTTATATTGAAGACAGCCGCTGAAGTGATGGACTCGAAAGCTAACGTGCTCTCAACACTGTTTCAGTTTGCATGCGTGCATGTGTGCGTGTGTGTGTGTGTGTGTGTGTGTGTGTAGTGTGTATGTGTGTGTCTGTTGTATCACGTCTTCTTGCAGAAAAGATTTTTTTTACCGATCGGCGGATGACAGATCCCGTGATACCCAGGATATTACAGTGTCTCACATCTTTAGATGCGTTCCCTTCAAAGCTGTAATAACCGGACCATACGAGCCATGGGAGGGCCAAAGGCCTGAGAATTGCCAACACTGGCTGACTGAAAGGATGGACAGCTATCCGAGTGAGGTCTATGCTCTGAGACATTGTTGTTCTGGACGGTAGTAAGCTCTTCGTCAGTGGCTGGTCGGCTCCTGGTCAAATTTCATGAGGGCCCTTTCAAGTCTTGATCGAGGTTAGGCGGTGCCAAGTAGACCGTCCAGGGAGTGTGCGGCGGTTTTGGTGGTTGGTTGCTGTTAGAGGCACCCATTGTTTGTCAACTCCCTCTGCTGGTGGGGGCCCCGTTAAGGGTGCTAGCCTCAGTCGGTGAAAACCTAGGCGGCTATTGGGAGTGCAGAGCATGCAGGGGGGTGCCTCTTATGCTCCGTGCCGTCGTTACGGTGATACGGGATTCACATTGGTACCTACCATCTTAGCATGGGTCTTTTATTTGCAGCCAGTAGTATATATTCTAGTGCTACAGACAGCTCTGTTTTACATATTAAGCAGGCGGCTGGCAGAGGATAAGGCCTCATTATTGCTCCCGGAGTGGTCAGGTTCAAATCCGTCTGCCAGTCTCTCTTTAATATGAGAGATGGTGAGATGGGAGGTGGCACTATCTCATATGAATATCGAAGGACGTGATAATGTACAATTTTCAAATCGTCCAGGAACTAAGTTGAAGCGCCGTTGATCCGCTAGATTTGGTTGGATGCTGGTGGTGAGTTGCTGAACCCATCGAATACACTCTGAAGTCGGATAGGGTGAATGGATTAGGGTGCCCCTCTAGCAGGGGAGAGCAGGGAATGCCCCGGGAAAGGGGGCCGCTGGTGAAGCTACGCCACCCTGTAACAACATACATACTGGCAGGCGGCTGGCAGAGGTTAAGGCCTGACTTCTGCTCCCAGTCGACCCAGTCGACCCGGGTTCAAATCCGCCTGCCGGCTCCTCGGGTGTTTGAGGAGTGATGAAATGGGAGGTGGCCCCCCATCTTATGGACGGTGTAGGACGTGATAATATCAACTTGCGAGCTGACCAGGAACTAAGTTGATGCGCCGTTGATCCGCTAGATTTGGTTGGATGCTGGTGGTGAGTTGCCGAACCCAACGAATACATTCTGAAGTCGGATGGGGTGACGGATTAGGGTGCCCCTCTAGCAGGGGAGAGCAGGGACTGCCCCGGGAAAGGGGGCCGCTGGCGAAGTTGACCACCCTGTAACAACATACATACTGGCAGGCGGCTGGCAGAGGTTAAGGCCTGACTTCTGCTCCCAGTCGACCCAGTCGACCCGGGTTCAAATCTGCCTGCCGGCTCCTCGGGTGTTTGAGGAGTGATGAAATGGGAGGTGGCCCCCCATCATATGGACGGTGTAGGACGTGATAATATCAACTTGCGAGCTGACCAGGAACTAAGTTGATGCGCCGTTATCCGCTAGATTTGGTTGGATGCTGGTGGTGAGTTGCCGAACCCAACGAATACATTCTGAAGTCGGATGGGGTGACGGATTAGGGTGCCCCTCTAGCAGGGGAGAGCAGGGACTGCCCCGGGAAAGGGGGCCGCTGGCGAAGTTAACCACCCTGTAACATACATACTACCGGTGATCGATCTCTTCAAACCGAGCAAATATTATTATTGTTATTATTATTATATTGTTATTATTATTGTTATTATTATATTGTTATATTATTGTTATTGTTGTAACGCTAACGTCATTTTTATTAAATATTATTGATGATGAGCCCATCAGTGTATATTTATATCCCTTCGCTCTATCTGTCCCAATGTAGCCAGCGAGCAAGACAGAGATAAAGTACCCATCATGCCTTCCAAACCCGGTTAGCACGTACCGCAGTGCCTGTAGTTATCCAAGAGCCGGTTGATATATTTGGTGGACAGATGCCTTCAATAGCCATGACTGTGTTGTACAAGGTCTCTCCGAGCGCCTGTAAGTCCCGTGATGGGTCCAGCTACAACACGTGGGCAGAAGGGTTTCAACCGAGCGATGCGCATGAGGGTACGTGTCGGTCAGTTAATAAGACGGCCGGAGCGGCACATCAGTTCCGCCCAGGCAGCCTGTTTGTGTGTGTGCATGTGTATGTGCACATATGTGTGCGCATGCGTGCAATGTGGATGTGCGCAAATGTCCGTGAGCGTGTGTGAACGTATGTGAACGTATGTGGATGCGTGCGAATGTGTGTAGGTTACAAGTATCTGACCGGGCCTGACACTTTCCAGGGGCTGCTGCCCAGCCCCAAAGGAGGAAAGACAGCCTAAGCTCTCGCCCGCAGACGGGAGAGGGGCGCTAGAGGGACCGCCGTCCCGTCCTAAGAAGCCGGGGAGCCGCAGGTCCGCTAGCTCCGCTCTCCTCCCCCGGGGGTGGGAGGCGTCGCACGTCATGCGTGTCACGTCGTGTGTGTTTGTGTGTGTGTGAATGTGTGTTAATGTGTGCAGATGTGAATGTGTGGATGCGGATGCGTTTCAAACCCGTGCGTTTCAAACCTGGCTGCCATGCATTGAACTCGTTGCCGCAAATTCGATACCGCACAACATCCCTTTAGACGCCGGGTATATTTATTCGTACTTCCTTACCGTACCTTGAAATTGGCCTTGAATTCCACTACTCGCCCAGAAGAGCATTCCTATCGGAATTTAGGTATACACCATCCAGCAGTCACACATACGTAGAGCGGCACTGCTTAAATAAGGAGGGGACTCTAGAATGGTAAAGAGGATGCTTGTGTCACACCCTAAGTTGTGTGCTTTCAGCAGCAGAAAGCGATGCGTTGCTTAAATGCCAGTACGGTTGATGAAGTTAAGTTGCTACCAAGCAGCACTAGCCGTAAGCGCGGGTATATACGTATCTACGTATGTACATATACGTATGTACGTATGTATTCCGTACCAAACCGTGTACATTATATTTGTTATGATGCAATACCGTACAAGATATACGGCAGTTCTATTCACATTATTTGCAAGACATGTCCTGTAAAGAAACTCCCGCCGAAAACAGGGATTGATCCAATGTATATGTGATACAAGCCCATGTGTTCGATGTGAAATACGCCGCCAATTAGTTATCCATACCGGCAGATATGTTGCTCCACACACACCGGCATGTTACCTATATACGCGCATACATACACACGTACGGCGGCGCACCTCATTACTATTCTGCAGGAGTTGTCGCCTCCTCAGTCGCGCACCATTTCTCAATATTGATAACGCCAAAGAAGTTTTGCTGCTGCTGCTGCTGCTGCTGCTGCCGCCGCCGCTGCTACTGCTGCTGCAAGCAATGGTCACGTTTTCGCTCGGCACGTAGACATTTTCCGTGAAGTTAGTTCTCAATTCTGTCTGTGACGTATCTGTGCAATCTGATTGAGTCGCGGCGACCTGCGGTGGCGTTTCATTGAGGTGTGTGGGACATTAAATATGGACCCGCCGCCGGCAACTTTACCCCAGTCGCCCAGTGGTTATGTATGACTCTGCACTTTTGGAGGGTAACGCAACTCTTGGTTGGGTGGAACACACTTACATACGTGTAAGCTTAGCAATCAAATCAAAACATTTTTCACACGCAATGCATGGTAGGCTAATAACCCCGACATGCATGCATGCATGCGTACAAAGACTGCATGCACGCTCGGTTACTAAATAGCTGTCCTAAATAATAATAATAATAATTATTATTATTATTATTATTATTATAATTATTATTATTATTATTATAATAATAATAAAGCATTAGGAACCCACCCACGGTCAACCCACTGGTCATCACCCAGCCAGGACGACAGCATTGCGCAACCCCCTAATTCGACTAACAGCGTAACAACGAATGCTTAAAAATGCATCTAATACATTTTAACGTTGGCATGAAAGAGTAACGTTAGCAGCCGTACTGCACCTACCTGTACAACTACACTTAACCAAATGTGGTCAACCTCCATTCCAGCAGGCGCAGGAGCTGGTGGCGGTGGGGGTGGCGGTGAAGCTTGCGATGAAACGAGTGGCCACTGGCGAGAGGGCTCGTCACTTGGTGAAGGAGCGGGTCGTGGGCGTGGAGGTGGAGACGAAGGAGGTGGTGGAAGAGGAGG
>NW_003307547.1:1679150-1693121 GCF_000143455.1 Volvox carteri f. nagariensis | reverse complement strand
GGGCGTGGCGAGGGTGGACTGGGGGGCGGAGAGCAGTCGCACCAGAGAAACTCCACCTTAGTATACCCCCAGCTTGTCGGCGAGTTAGGGCAGATGGGGTCGTTCGGATCGCCTGCTGTCACCCAATGTGTAGCCATCCAGCTGGGGGAACTAATATCAAGAGGGTAATAACTAGAATTTGCTTTATAAAACGCACCGAACAAATATAGAGGAACCGGCACACAAGAAGGAAGCGCGTTGTATAATTTATACCAAAGCCCGGTACTCAATTCAAAGTAAGAAATAGAATGGCTGTCCATGTTAAAGCGGGTGGTGTACGTCTCCTGGTTTTCTACCATCATGTTCCAATCGGGGATGGTGCAGCCACCAGTTATCGCAAAGCGGTCGTTGAACTCCGACTCTAAGAACCACCGGAACTCGGCTCGTACAAAATCAAGTCCCGTAGGCACCATAATTGCAATATCCCAACCAATGGCCAGTACTGAGAAGTTGAGCCCGTCACCATTAGGCGAGATGAGAGGCACCTGAACCATCGCCGTGTCAAGCATTGTCCCATTGACGAAACGCATAATCGTAGACTGACAGGGAAGGGATGCCGCAGCGCCGTCGGCGGCGGCCAACAGCAGTAGCAGCAGTAGCAGCAGGGGCGACGTCAGCAGCGACATCGGCGCTAGCCGCGACATTAAGGGGAGGAGGAGGCTGGGGAGGAGGAGGAGGCTGGGGAGGAGGAGGAGGCTGGGGAGGAGGAGGCTGGGGAGGAGGAGGAGGCTGGGGAGGAGGAGGCTGGGGAGGAGGAGGCTGGGGAGGAGGAGGCTGGGGAGGAGGAGGCTGGGGAGGAGGAGGCTGGGGAGGAGGAGGCGGGGAAGGAGGAGGGCGGAGGAGGAGGAGGCGGGGAAGGAGGAGGGCGGAGGAGGAAGAGGCGGAAGAGGAGGAGGAGGAGGAGGGCGGGGGAGGCCCCGTCACACGCGGCAATCGCGCGGCTGTATGTCGTGCGGGTGCACACCTATACCGACTGCCGATGCAGGGAGGTACTGCGCCGCGACCGACTAAGCCAGTCGAGAGCGGCTGCAGTTGTGTTGTTATCGCAGATCCTGTTTCGTTTAATCAACAGTACTGAACTACTGCGTGTAGTATAGTATCTACCCGTTATCTACCAGCGGTAGGCAATAGAATCAGCACCCAGATGTGAGCCAGCAAGACTGCACGCAAGCAGCAGACAGAAAAATCAACCCAGTTAGCACGTGTCGGGTAGCTGCCAGGTTTATCTATTAGCAGGTGAAACTGACCTGCCTGTGTACCGCGCTTGGAGTCCGAAAAGGCAGCAAGCTAATTTATAAATCTGAAAAAGTGCGGATTGCGGCCCCAGCCAGAACACTGCAGAGATATGCTCCAAGCGACCGATGAGGGACAAACGTGCCAGCTGCCGAGGACTGGGGACTGGACAATAATTTTACCTTGAGGCAAGAGCTTTGCTATTAATGCAAACCGCGCCCATAGTGTTGCACTTTGTATCTCCTTCTCGCGCCTTAAATAGTTTTCCTCCGAGGTGCACGGCAATATCGCAAACCGGTAGCGATTTTATCGATTGCTGTAGCGCAGCTTCTTTAGGCCATAATGTTCATCCCATTTCCCTAATCGCCGATAAAAACGCACAGTGCTTATAATATATTTATCTTTCTGTTCATGCTAACTGAAATTTGTGGCGGCCCGCTGCTACAGATTGTTAAAGTCTTCCTAATAAGCAAGTAGCGGCGCGGGCAGGGCACTTAACAGAACAGCTTATTAGGCTTATTGTGGTTCGGCGCTTTCCTCAAGAGATTCCTGTCTTCTTACGTTAACTCTACAACATGGAGCCCTTTTAGGCAACTCGTTAAGACAACTCTCCGGGCGGATGACGCGCCGGGAATGAATAAAGGGGCCTGTGTTTTAATACGGAGTTTTTGTTACACACGCTTGACCTCAACATATCCGTCTAGTTCCTAACCATACTTTACGGCGGCCTGAGAAAAATAAGGATGAGGGCAACCGTCCATTAATGTGCCGCCGTTTTCGCCTTGGACAGGAATCCTACCACCATTTCATGTGGCCCCCATCGGTCATCCGCTGCTGCCAGCGATTTTTTTTTGCATATATATTCCGAATTCGGAATAAAAAACTGTCCGTGGTCCTGAAAATTAGGAATAAATAATGTTCCGACCGTTACAAGTTCATTCCTCCAGCCAAAAATGGGCTGTCCATGTCAAAGCCGCTAGAATCTTACAGGAGACATACATGTTAACCATATCATAGTACTTTAATGCCATGGATAATGTCAGCAAGGTCACACCTGCGAGTCAACGAGGAATAGGACTGTTTCTGACCGGACCAAACGCTGCAAAATATTCGGATCCGAAGTTCCCAAAGCGTGGCCGGCCATTAAAGCAGAAATTCAACTTCACTGAAGCCATTAGCGCCATTGATGAAGACGGTGTAGAGGTCGTAGGACGCAATGCTGCAGCCAGCCGACGACAATGACGCCACTCCCAGCAACAGCGAGCGGGCCAAACGTCAACGTTCATCATATGGAGACAATCGCGTTAGGCGGTTCCGGTTAATTGCTGCTATGCATCATTACTTTTGCAACCTGGAAAGCCGTGTAGTGTTATCTTTCAACGTGATGCAAAACGAACGGCGGCGAACGAGCTCTAATCGATCAGTGCTTGAGTAGGGGTTGACTGGTCAGTGTTTGCTTGGGCTCTGCAAGCCCTTGGAAACAGCGGTCGCCCGTGCAATCGGGCTTCCTGTCAAAGCGTCTAAGTGCGCGCCACTTCCTGGCGTGCAAGAGACACCTCTATGGAGAGATTGTGGTGTGCGCGTGTTGCAACATTTCCCAAACCCCGGCGTTTGTACGAGCTGAACTGTAACTCATCGGGGGGGGTCCGGGGTGGTTCTGGGGGGAGCGGAGGGCCCCCAGCGCCTTACAGATTCGGAATATTTTTATTCCCGCGACTAAAAACCTATTCCTCCCTTCGGACTGGAAAATTGACGGGCAAAAGAAAAAAAATGGCTGCTGCTGCTTCCCTAAAGGACCATTGCTTGCACTCGATCTACATCTGCCAGGCCGCAGCAATACTGTATACGCGTGAGCCCGTCTGGAGTAATTACAGCCATTTTCAGGCTGTAAATAATAACCCATCTGGTGTTGTGGTGCGAGAGTCTGCTTTTTGGGCGGTCAAACCACCGGGGTTCACTGCTGTCAGTCAGCCAGTCAGTCAGACAGTCAGTTAGCGTCGTGTCTCATGGTGAACTCGCATGCCACGCTGAACTGAGAATTGCATTTAAAGCTACTAAAAATTTCTATCGATTTACTGAAGGAGTTAATTCACATACTTTGTGCGTGAAGATACAGCTTCCCGCGGGCCATGGCTTTGACATCCTCCGCCGCTCGCGGCCTCGCACCGCTTCTCCTGGTCGCCGTGGTACAGCAAACAGCAGCCAGCAATATGCACCACTTCGCTTTGCAACATTCATTCATAGGTGACGACGGCAAGCCGCGCTGCAGCAGCGGCCCACTGCCGATGTATGTATGTTCGCCATGGCCATCTTCCTGGTCTAACATTGCCGAAAGCCCAGCGTGCTTGCGATGAATGCGGCAGGCAGTCCACGGCCTCCAGGGATGTGTTGCCTCCTTAGCGAGTCTGTCGAGGACAGCACGAGGACCTCCTACTGCGGCTGCACTGGCTGCACCGGGGCCGAGCCCTTTTCGGTTCCAAGGAAGCTGACTACCCTAGTCACTGCTAACGGTTGTCGGTTTAACCGTTTGCAGCACTGCGGTTCAGTTATTCGCCCGCCAGGAGGCAGGAACTCGAGCTGTCTAGCGGACTTCTTTTACGGATACCCAAACTACAGCCGTGTTTGAACTCGTCGGGTTGCCGTGGGAAGACACGGGGGCACAGGTTGTGGGGAGACCACGGTGATGCTGCATGCATGCAGGGTAGCGCATCCATTTTTGGGATGGCGGCACGGTAGTATATACGGCACGCCGCCGTCTTGCCAGGTCCCCAGATAACCCCGTGGGGCAGGTAGGGCGCCGCACTGTCCGAATGACGATACAGGTTATATCCGTTATCCGCTTATCAGCACAGAACTGCCCTTGTCCTTGAAGCACCAAAATGGTGCGGATGCAACAGCAGGTTCGCATGGCGGCTAGGCTGCCTGCGTAGCGCGCTGTGAATCCGAACAGGCAGCAAGCTGGCTTACCTAGTTGAAAACGTGCAACCCAGCCAGAAAACTGCAGAAACTACTCCACGCGACCGAAGAGTGGGCAACCTGCCAGTTGTCTCACTTATCGCGACCAAGCTGTATATATGCGCGTGGACATTAATTTTATTTTAAGGCACTAGCTTTGCTACTGCAAGCCGCACTTATACCTGCTCCTCATCGGGTATACATGTGCGATCGACAATAATTTTATTTTAAGGTGACAGCTTTGCTATTGCAAGCCGCACTTATACCTCCTCCTCAAGCATGACCTAACTTTCCTTCACACTAGCTAGATGTGAGGTGCTTGCAAACCGGTAGCGACTTATCGACTGTGGCATAGCTTCTTTAGGCAATAAAATGCCGTTATGCGGTGTTCATCCCATTTCCCTAATCGCTGATGAAAACCCTACAGCTAATTATAATATTCTGATGAAAACCCGTTAGTTAGTTATAAAAATTATATCTCTGTTCATGCTAACTGAAATTTGTGGCGCCCCGCTGCTACAGACTGTTGGAGTCTTCCTAATAAGCAAGTAGCGGCGCGGGCGGGGCACTTAACAGAACAGCTTATTAGGCTTATTGTGGTTCGGCGCTTTCCTCAAGAGATTCCTGTCTTCTTACGTTAACTCTACAACATGGAACCCTTTTAGGCAACCCGTTAAGACAACTCTCCTTTCCATGGGGTCGGATGACGCGCGCCGGGGATTAATAATGTCGTGATTTCATTGTTCTTCTACAGAGAGAATTGAGGTGAGCCCTTTAACCTAAGCAACATTGTAAGGTCCTATTTAGGAAGACCATGCTGACCAAAGCCGCAAAAGCAGCTGTTGTCGAGGACACTGCCATGGAAATGGACCTTGATCCAGACATGCAGTTCTCTGACGAACAGGAGAAGTGGGTGGAGATGCACAATCTGGACCTGAGGACCGATGAGGGCATGCTCCTTGCGGCCGTTCTCCAGCGGCATGAGCTTGAATACTGCGTACTATATGCGTATACTGCAGGAGTGAGGGCTCCTTTCGCTGAATGAAATCCCTGGTCGTGAATTCCATGTATGGCCCAGAATCCACCAACTTTTGGACTCTCCACCGAGGCATTCAAGTCCACCCAACCTGCAGTTGTCAGGACTGAGGCAGGTTGAGCTATCACGGCTTGTTGATGGGCTGACTGCGCTCTGCCAGGATGTCATAGGAGTGCATGGCCAGGTCCGCAAGTGTGTCACAGCTATAGCCTGTCTCAAATTACCAATGCAGCAAGAGATCAAGATGTCCTGCTCAGGGGCTGGAGAGCTTCCTTGAGAAGGAGTTTCACTCGGACATCCTGTCTGCATCCAAGTTTAAGCTTCAACGACGTCCCAGTCCTGCTCATGGATGTCTTGACAACAAACCCTTTGATCATGTGGGCCAACCGAGCCATCACCTTGTAATATTGTGCTCCATCCACAGGAGGTAAAGGTTCATACTGCAGATATTATCCAAAAATCCGGCAGACCGGACAGTGCTGCAACCCTGGTGGGCATTGCAGTATTCTGTAAGGCATATCACGGGATCTGCATCCACCGACTGGTACTTTCCTGAAGTCATATGATATAATAATAGCCAAGACATGTGCATGCACACATACAGGACGTGGGATCCCGTGTCCTGAAACGTTAACGCCACACATGTACACATACATACAGGGCATGAGTCATTTCTCGGAGAAATGCCGGTCGCTCCTAATGCCGTCGTCATCCCGGCTGTTGCTGTTGTTGCTTGCTTGTAATTGTTAGCCCTGGCCCCCATGTCATGACCTCGCAGGTGAGCCTACTCCCCAGGAGGCCCAAGAGCCTTATTCTAATGTATACCGGATACGGCTGCAGTAGTGCCGCTGCAGTAGTGCAGCAGGACGGTGAGGCTAATGGTTGAATCACAGCTACTACTAGAAAATGCACAGACCGGCGGATGCCAGAATCCCGTGGTACACGAACTCCAGGATACAACAATCTAGACGTCTATGGGGACCAGCAGGAGGTGTAACACCAGCAGGCAAAGAGTACTCAGGGAGATGCCAGGGGAGCTGAACCCTTCTTACAGGAGGGGACGGAACATGCTGCACTAGCAGCCCGATGCTGCTGCTCGGCCTCCCTGCTAAATGACAGCCCGGAGGGTGTGGAGAAGTACAAGTCGGCGGGCGGGCATGTGCCATAACGCAACAACTACAATCTGGCCGACAGCAAGGTCGGCTGTTACCTGCCGGGGGCTCAAAGAGAAGCCGAGCACACCGTCCACCCTGGGGGCCAGCTTGGTGCTCAGTGACATGGCAAGAAAAAGTATATAATGGCAGATAATGGCTGCATGCACCGTGTTCTACTTGCCAGCGGCTCAATTGCGTTCTGTTTTTCCCTGTTTACTTTATGGTGCAGGCATCGGTCTCTGTTGAAGAAACTGTCGAGATCCTGGTCATCAGGAAAATTGCTTGTAAGTGCAGGGGGTAGTCCTTCATGGTGAGTGTATGGGCAGGCCAGGCAGGGAAAACCTTGCTCGGTGGTGCAGCCCCTATCGATCTTCCTGATCACTGTTTAAAGCTCGTCAGCTGACAAGCTTTTAGTCCTGCCTGTGCCCCTACTGGGCATCCTGGCCATCAACAAGGGCCATCAACATGCTGTGTTCTGGGCGTGTGATACCCCCGTGAGTGTCAGGGCAAAGCAGATATCATCAGCCTTGAAAGGGAACATATAGTAGCTGGCCGCTGAAAGGCCTCTCAAGATGCTGGCGGTCGCGCTTAACGCGTATTTGTATAGCCGTACTGTGTACCGGCTACTACAGAACAACAATAAGTAAGGGCTAGCTCGACATATTAGTGACTTGTGGGGAATGGAAAAAAGTAGGGGGGGATGGCAGGTATAATGGTCTAGTAGCTGGTACACAGTATGGCACACATGTCAACTGCAAATATGCGCAAAGCGCTCGAGGACGACGGGGAAAAGCCCGCGGAAGCCCTGGGAGCGGGGGTCTGGGGGAAAAAGGAGGCGTTGGGGAGCGGTGGTGGGTTCCGGAGCAGCGCAGCAGGGCCGGAGAGGGAAGGACACGCTGAACCTCACGCTCCAAATCTGCCGTCCCTTAAGAGTGCTGCGGCACACGTGTACCGCGGGAAGGTACACCTTCCTGCATTTCACATACGGGACCACCTGCAGACACTTCTCCTCCTCCTCTGGAGTAGCGCCTGGATTTGACTCCGGACCTACGCCCCTTAAACAGTCAAGATCTGGGACTGCATCCGTGGGTCTTCAGGTCGGGGTCTTAGGTCTGTGCGAGTCGGAGAGGAATTCTTCGGAGAGAGGTTAGCTGAGCTGCTGCTTTATCTCAACTCCCCTTAGCCCCTATCCTACAATGCACAACATTCGTCTTCCTTCTCCGTGCATGTCATGAGCCATTTTATGGCGCCACATCCATCTGAGTTCCTACTACTACTACTACTACTACTACTACTACTACTACTACTACTACTACTACTACTCCTGCTGCTCTTTCTGCTTTCCTCCGGTTCTCCCTCCTCCCCTTTTAGCGTCAGGTGGAGCCCCACAGCTTTCCCCCACCCCCCCACCCCCGCGGTTTTACCGGCCGGCAGCGGCCCTGGCCTCACACCCGCCAGCCCCTGTTGCCGCTACTGCCGCTACTGCTACTGCGGCTGCTGCTACTTCTGCTACCCTGGTTTCCTGCCCCTAGTCGCCCCTCTTCACAAAGAACTGCACTCACCCCCATGGAAACCACCTCCCTTTCGCTCGCCTCGGCTTTTCCTATATTTCGTCGATTAATCCTAACCTCAACCCAGGGGAGGTAAGGGTAGCAGGGTCGTACGCTGATGTATGCAACTCACCCGGTCACACCTCTTTCCCCCTCCCCCTCCTCCCTAGGCAGGTAGTTTTCCAACATTCTTCTTCACTACGTCATCCCGAGGTCGCCGCCTTCAAGAACGCCTTTTGGTCAGTTCTACGTCTGGTACACTCTTGCCCTGGCAGCAGCTTCACTCGTTCACGTGGTTCGTCTTTCCCCCTCCTCCCCCCGCCTCTCCCCCGCTCCTCATGGGGCACCTCGGGGCTTCCGAGTGCGGCGAGGAGGCGCCTGCACGGGGACCAACGGCGCAGTAGGTTTCCGGGAAAATAGCATCGCCCGCATCATTGCTGCGCGCGACAATGGCGCCTTCGCGGTAGCACCACTCCCCTTGCCCGCCGGTGGTGCCACAGTGCTGCCCCCAACCCCCCCGGGACCGGTCCGCCTGCCCACTTCCTCCGCTACACCAGCCGCCGCCACCCCTAATCCAGCAGAGGGCTTAGTGACGGCGACGGCGACGGCGCGCTGCGGTGGCGCGTCGTCCGCCGCCAGCTGCCCGGTCGCGTGAGAGCGATGGCTTGGCCATCGTACACCGCTCCCGTCGGCAGCCGTACCAGCCGGTGGAGGACGTTCCCGTCGCCAGCCCTCCTGCAGGTTCTCCCCTCCCCCGTCACCGTCATCCTCATCAGCGCCCTCCCCATCGTCGTCTAGGCGCTGCAGCCGGGCGGCACGGCTACTGCCGCCGCCGCTGCCGCCCCCGCCGGCAGCATCGCAGTGGCTACCGCCGCCGCCGCCGCCGCCGCCGACCAGGGGCTTAGGCGTCGCCGGTATCACTGACCGCTCAGGCGCCGCCAGGGAGTTACCATTCGTACGGCATTCAGCATCGCTGCCAAGGTTCCCGCGCTCTCCACGACTCAGCGCCGTTGTCGCCGCCGCTGCCGCGCCCAACCTCCTCAGCCTCGGTGGTACATAGCGTGACGAGGCAGCTCGCGCGACCGTCTTGCCGTACATGCCGTCGTCCATGGCTGCGCCACCGCCGCCGTTGCCGATGTCACGACGGCCCAGGTTATCGCCGGCCATTCCGGCGGACATCGACCTGCGATCCATAGCACCTTTCGACTCAATCGTACGGGAGCCGTACGTCCCATGCCGTACATCCTTGGCGTTGCCGCCGCCGCCGGTGCGGGCCCCGCCAGCGTAATCAACGGTATCTGGTTCATCGTTGTCGCCACCCTCGCCGTCACGTCGGAGTTCCGCAGCTCGTCGCAGCGCATCGGCCATGATGCTGCCGTGCAGACCATCGCCGCGGCCGCCGCCGCCGTCGCCACCCTCACCGCCGCCGCCGCCGCCGCTCCTTCGGCCGCCAATAGTGGCGTCTCCGCCAAGCACCTGGCCCCGACGACGACTGCGGATAGAGACCATGCGGCGTTTCCGCTCTGTGACGCGGTCTCGGTACCTGCACAAGCAAACCGTACGGACGCCGTACGTACGACACCCCAAACCGAGTCACTCCATCCGCAGCAACAACAGAAGCCAAGGATCACACACGTCGCATGCGGCGGAAGAACCTTAACACACACACGTACATACATACATTTTCCATGCTTGCCACTTAAAAAACATAGTTTAGGTATTAAGTTGACCTTCGAAACTAAAACTGTCAACTGAAACCGTCAACTGAAGCCGTTACCTAAACCCCGCCAGGCATGCGGCTGCGCACCTGAACCAGATCCGCAACGGCACTCCAGGGAATCCCAGAACCTCCCGAATCTGGTGCGCTAAGAAGGCTGAAAAATCTCCACTGACGGGCTGAGAGGCGGTGCCGCGAAGAAATGCGACAAATGTGGGCGGCCGCGCCTTGATCTGGGTCACGTAGCGAATACGGCGAAGATTGGCCTCCGTACCGCCACCGCCTGCCATTCGAGCTGTCAGCTTCGCCATGAAGTTATTCAAACGTGCCGTACCAATTCTGACAATGGTGACGTAATAAGGGGGGATGGTCAAAAGCGAAAGGGGTGTGTTTGGAAATGATGATCAGTGGATTAAGTTGATGATAAAAAAAGGTTGGTGCTTGTTGTTCGGACCATCCAATTGGCGCTTGTTGTTGTTGTTGATGTTGTTGATCCAAGTCCATTCCCCACCCGCCCTCATCATCCGACATGCTTCTCCGGTGCTTGAAATCTGCCAGGAATTCAAATAGACCGGCGACGGCGTTCAAGTACAAATCCTGCTGACTTTGCTAAATACATCTTGTTCTTGTGCTTGTTCTTCATATCTGACAGCTCTTCATGCACCGCCATTTTTAAAGTCAAAACCACCAACACCGCACCTACCTCTTATTCCAGGCTTCGTAAGCCTTCGACACCACTGGCATAATCTCGTCCAATCCCGTACCGTCCCGTGCGGATACCTCCACCACGGGCAGCTGACCCGCCTCCAGGAAGCGCTCCGCCAGGTGCCTCCGAAGACTCTTCGAACATGCGGGGTACGGCAGGAGGGAGCGTTTGGCGTTACTCTTAGGGTAGCGGGATGTAGGTGGTCGCGGGGCGAGGGGACCGAGATGGGAAGGGCAGGGCAGGCACGTGAGATGCCGTACGGATTCCTTACCTTGCCGTACAACGTCCTGTCCTGCGGTGAGAGCACGTCCATCTTGTTCGCCACGAGCACCAGCGCCTTCCCCTCCCGGATGACGTGGCTGGCCAGGGATAGCTCTCGACGAGCCAGGACCTGAGAGCCCCCGGGGAGCAAGTGATTGGGGCCGTACGTGTGAAGGGCCGTACATATGAAGGGCAGTACGTGTGAAGAGTACCACCCAGCCCTTCCCCCCCCAGCCTACTACTTTTCCGCCGCCTTTACTACTACTTTTCTACACCTACTTCCTTACGGCTTGCCAATACTATTTCTCCTTTTTTAGTTCTGGCGGCTTAGGTAGGTAGTCTTTCCGACATATTCTTCACTTCGTCATCCCGAGGTCACGGTCGCCACGGACGCCTTTCGGTCAGTTCTACGTTTGATACTCTCTTGCCCTGGCAGCAGCTTCAATCGTGTGTAGTTCGTCTTTCCCCCCCCAGCCCTCCCCCCCCCCCAGCCCTCCTCCTACTCTGTTGCTCCTGAGCGCCCTCTCCACATCCACCACCAGTACGGCCACATGCACCTGGGCCAGCGACCTCAGAGTGCACTGCCGGGACAGGGCGGCCACCTCGCCGCCCACATCGTCGTAGCTGGGGGGTGAGACGGCAAAGGGGGGGTGGGTGGGGGAAAGAGGATGAACCACGGAAGAGTGAAGCAGTTACAAGAAATAGCCCAGGCTTGAACGTGTATGATGAAATCAGAAACGTTTTCGAAATGGACCCCGACGGCGATGCGTCTGTCCTCGCAACCCCCCATCTGCCCTTCTGGGGCCTCCGTGCCCGGATATTAGGGTTTTAGGGTTTTAGGGTTTTCCCGGCCCTCAACCCCCTTCAGAAATACAACACCCCAAAAGCTCACGATACGGCCCACCTGGCTGTACGACCCACCCCAATCCAGCCCGCCGTGTCAATGAGCTCCACTGGCTGATTGCCGTACATCCACATGGCCCGTACGGCATCACGTGTGAGTCCCGGCTCCGGGCCCGTCAGCGCGCGCTCCTCTCCCAGCAACCTGTTGAGTAGTGTAGACTTACCCTGCGCATGAGATTTCAACGACAGGTCCGGGTGGTGGTAAAGAAGGCAGTAGGAAGGAATATTATTGAATAAAAATGTGATATATAATGTGATATATAATATATAAAATAATATAATAATAATATAATATATATACACAACATATAATATAATAAAATAATATATTATTCAATAATAATATAATATAATATATATTTTTTAAATGACATATATATGTCACTTAAAAATATATAATATATGTGACATATATTATATATGTCAAAAAATTATTATATATAACCACCACACACACATATATGACGACGAAGGCCAAATGAGATTAACGACATAACGACTCCTCGACAGTGCAATTCGCGGATGCTCCGAAACCATGACCTTACCGCGTTCGGTAGCCCCATAATGCCCAACTTCAACACGCCTCCTCTGCCAGGAGCACTGCTGCTGCTGCTTCCATCTCCGCCATCCCCTCCGGCATCTCCACCAACAGCGACGCCCTCCACCCCCGTCGCAGCCTCCGCCATCGCAGCCTTCACCGTCTCGACCTCTCTCCGCAAACCGCCCCCGCCGCCGCCGCCGCCGCCACTACTGAAGAGCGACCGACGGCGACGACGCAGCAAAGATATCCTAACCCGCGGACTCCCATCTCCATCATCATCATCATCATCATCATCATCATCATCATCATCATCATCATCTCCATCACCAGCTCCACCACGGGCCCCATCAATAGGCGCTGCTAGCCAATGGACACGGCTACACGTCGCATCATGCACTACAGCGTCGCTGTCGGCGGCTGTAGCGTCCGACGCCGCCGACGGCCTGTCAGCTGCCGCTGCCGCCGCCGCCGCCGCCAGCTGCTCCGACACCTCATCAATATGCGGCTGCAGCGCGGTGTAGAGATCCGCAAGACCCTCTCCAGTGGCGGCAGACACGGCAACCGGCTCTCCGAAACCAAGTCGGTAGCAGTCGTACACGGTTTGCGGCATCTCTGGCGTGTGTAGATGTGATTCCCGCGACACACGAGAAAGTGTCCAGGGGATACAGGGATACAGGGATACATGCCAAAACGGCAAAAAAGTTGTCGTACATATGTTAAGATGTACGACAACAGACAGGTTACACAAAACAAGAGGAGAGGGAGAGGGAGAGTGTCGGTGAGGTAGGGCAGGTAAGGAGGGTTAGGTAGGGAGGGCGGTAGCTCACGGCAGTCATCAGGTATTCGCTTGTTGTTCCATTCATCGCGTCTTAAATCTTCTTTCCTCTTTTCTTCCTTTATTTACCAACTAATAAAATTAGTAGATTTCCGCGACCCTCACTCACTCACCCACCCACTCACTGACTCAGGCGCTCTGGTCCCTGCAGATCCCGTTAGCTTTCCCCAACTCCCCCGCCAACGACCCCCCACAGGCCACGCTACAGACAAACATACATACATACATACCCTACTTCCTGGACAACTTCCTTCTTCCTCCCGTAAAACTACTCACGGCATGCCATCTTCCACCCCCCTGAGCCATTTCCCTCCCGCAGCTAAGATCTTACAATAACCTGACAGTTTTCTACGTGAAGCGTTGAAAACTAAGGTTTTCTGCGAATACGGAGTGTCTTTGCCGTATGGCGTACGAGCCAGTGTGGCTCTTGTGTCGCGGCACGCGACAGTGTTGGCTAATTCGGGTTGTTCGTAGCTACGTTTGGGTGCTGCCGTGAAGCGGTTGGTCTGTAGGCCTTGGTGATCCGCTTCGTGGTAGTGTGCCCTCAATTACAATGTCCGATTCTGACAGCGAGACTTCGGTCAGCTACAACACGATGTACACCGAACTAAAAGCGCGACTAGTCGCACTTAAAGATGTCAAGGCTGCGCAGGAGCGTCGCGCCGCTGACCCGGGCGTAATTTTGAACAAGCAGCAGCTGGCTGCCATGGACCAGCTGAACGCCGTGAAGCTGCAGCTGACAACCATTAAGAAGCTTATGGACACGAAGCCTGACGTGCAGGCGGTCGACGGTCCACCGGCGAAGCGGGCCCGTGTCGCCCTTGAGGATTTCAAATGTGACTTCGGCGCCAGCGAGGGCAAAGCGAACAAGTCTCTCAGCGGACAGCGCGCGCATATCGAGAAATGCTACAATGCGGTAATGGACATTGAGGACGCGTGGCGCAACGTCCTCGCGGCTCGGCCCGGCGAGGAACGCTTCAGGAACATCGAGGCCATGGAGACTGCCATCACCGACGGCAAGGCCGTGTTCCGGGGGGTCGC
>NW_003307547.1:1596383-1679022 GCF_000143455.1 Volvox carteri f. nagariensis | reverse complement strand
AACTCGCGAGTCGGGGCCCGGAGAGNCCGGGGGCAGCAGCCCCGTGGTGTTTGGGAGCCGACACGAGTGTTAACTCGCGGGTCAGGGCCCGGAGAGGCCGGGGGCAGCAGCCCCGTGGTGTTTGGGAGCCGACACGAGTGTTAACTCGCGGGTCGGGGCCCGGAGAGGCCGGGGGCAGCAGCCCCGTGGTGTTTGGGAGCCGACACGAGTGTTAACTCGCGGGTCGGGGCCCGGAGAGGCCGGGGGCAGCGGCCCCATAGCGTGGAAGCGTGTTGTTGACGTTCCTTGTGGCTGTAGCCTTGTGCGGGGTTGGGTGGCTAAGGGCACGGCCGCCCCCTCCGCGATTATTGAAGTTTCGTGGTAGTGTGCCCTCTCCCGGCCCTACCCTTTCACGAAGACGTTCTTTCCTTGCGTGCAGGTACTTGTTTGTAACGTAGTCTTCGCATGAAAACTGACAGTTTTCTACGTGAAGCGTTGAAAACTAAGGTTTTCTGCGAATACGGAGTGTCTTTGCCGTATGGCGTACGAGCCAGTGTGGCTCTTGTGTCGCGGCACGCGACAGTGTTGGCTAATTCGGGTTGTTCGTAGCTACGTTTGGGTGCTGCCGTGAAGCGGTTGGTCTGTAGGCCTTGGTGATCCGCTTCGTGGTAGTGTGCCCTCTCCCGGCCCTACCCTTTCACGAAGACGTTCTTTCCTTGCGTGCAGGTACTTGTTTGTAACGTAGTCTTCGCATGAAAACCTAAGTACGACAAACACACATGCAGATCACACTCACACACACGCTTTCTCTCTCATTACACATGTCGCTGACTGTATTACAGAGCTACACGCTGCTCAGATAAAGATATGTCTGTAACGACATATTCGCCATTTTCCGCACACGTCACCAAAACACACTACACACTACACATACGCGGGTGTTAACCCCGCTGTGTCTGACTGACTGTCGTACAAATGTACGATCCTTACCCCAGCCAGCCGTCGCACTCACCATCCCTGGCCCTGGCCCCCTCCGCCTTGTTAGCGACCACCAGGACCTGGTCTCGGGGCACGTGACGCAGCAGCCACTGGGCCACCTCCTCGTCGGCGGGCAACACGCCGTCCCTGGAGTGGGCGGATCCCGCGTGTGTGTGCGTGCGTGTGTGTGTGTGTGTGTAGGAATTATGCAATGGAGGATGGTCATGGTGGTAGTTATGATGATCATATGACGACGCAAGAAACTCAGGATGAAAAAAATAAAAATAAAAATGACAGCCCCAGACATTTCGGCAGGGTAACGAGGGTAATGATTTTCGCGGGAGCTGGTCTCCACTCGGCCTACCCCACTTACCGAACGAAGAATTATTCAGTTTGCTTGTTTACAAACCCTGTGTAGCGCTGCATGATGACTTCTCATGAAAACGTTTTGAAAAGTAAGGAAGCCACTTTCCCCTCCCTGCTCCCCTCCCTCCTCCCCTCCCTGCTCCCCTCCCCGCTCCCCTCCCCTCCCTGCTCCCCTCCCCTCCCTGCTCCCCTCCCCTCGCTGCTCCCCTCCCCTCGCTGCTCCCCTCCCCTCGCTGCTCCCCTCCCCTCGCTGCTCCCCTCCCCTCGCTGCTCCCCTCCCCTCGCTGCTCCCCTCCCCTCGCTGCTCCCCTCCCCTCGCTGCTCCCCTCCCCTCGCTGCTCCCCTCCCCTCGCTGCTCCCCTCTGCGTCAGGTAATAGATAAAATTGCGCTGCCCCGCTCCCCATCCCTCATCCCACCCACTTCAAACCTACTTGGCATCCAGCACCAGCAACGTGAGGTGGCACTGCCGCAGGAGCGCCGTGGTGATGGAGGTGGCGCGGGCCTGAAGGGGAGGGGGAGGGAGGCGGGAAGTGGGGGCGAATCGGTTGCAAGAGGGTAAGGGGTTTAACTCGGGAATGGGTGGCCAGGGGCCTGAAAAGGGGAAAGGGAGAGGTAGAGGTAGAGGTGGAGGTAGAGGGAGAGGGAGAGGGAGAGAGAGGTAGAGGGAGAGGTGGAGGTAGAGGTAGAGGTAGAGGTAGAGGGAGAGGTAGAGAGAGAGATTAAATTGCACAAAACCCCAAATCAACTGACGACGACTGTTGTGAGCTGGTTTTGGATCCAAAATTTGATTTGCACTTATTACATTCTTCTGACACCTCTCTTTCCCTCCCGCCGAGAAAGCACGACGACCCACATCGCGGCATCCTTTCCTCACTCCCACTTCCCCCGGAAAATATTCCCTCAAATCCAATATGTTGTACGGCCATCCGTACGTACATTAATGCTCCCGCGCCAGCTGCCCCCACGCGGCTCCAACCCGGACGTGTCGGCAGCACGAAACACAAGATCACCCAACTGCGCCCGGCCCTCCTGGTAGTCACGTGTCACGTGACTGTTCGGGGTGTCGTACACCTGGCGTTTTGTCGTACATCGGGGAAGACGACGACAAGGATGCGGGGGCCAGAAATCCGGATAATTAGAATGCGGTGGAGGGGGGGAAGTACGGGGGGAGAGGGGGAAAACACAGAGGCGAAAGAGGGGAGGGGGGTGAGGAAAGGGGTGCCTGAGTATGGTGGTGAATCTCCCACCGTTTTTTTTCGCTGCGGGATCGTCCGTTACGGTTAGTGGTTAGCTGGGTGGTTGAGTACAGGAAAGTCTGTATCTCATCCGTCCAAAGCTCCATTTGCATCTCCCCCCTCCTCCCCCTCTACCCCCCCATCCAAAACCCTCCTCTCCCTCTACACCCCCATCCAAAACCCTCCTCTCCCTCTACACCCCCATCCAAAACCCTCCTCTCCCTCTACACCCCCATCCAAAACCCTCCTCTCCCTCTACACCCCCATCCAAAAACCCCTCCCCCGTTACACCCCCATCCAAAAACCCCTCCCCCGTTACACCCCCATCCAAAAACCCCTCCCCCGTTACACACCAGCGCCACCCGCCGTCGGAGTAGTCTGTTGAAGAGCGCCGACTTGCCGACGTTGGGGCGTCCCACAAGCGCTACCTGAGGGCCGGTATCACCACCATCGTCACCACCACCAGGAGCAGTAGCAGCAAGAGCAACAGCAGTAGCAGTACAGCAGTAGCAGTACAGCAGCGCGAACTCGACAAAAATAGGTCATAGCCCGGGGTGAGCATTGACGGCAGCCGTTGTGCTGCATAAGCTTATGGGTGACTCACATCTATAAATCTGGTTATGAAAGAGTGGATTGCGTGTGTGCGTGTATGTGTGTGCGCGCGCGCGTGTGTGTATGTGTACATCGCATGTAAGTGGATGCGTGTGGGCTCTGGGGGCAGTGGGGCCGCCTCTTCTAGGAGTTGCTAAATGCAACCAGCACAACCACTTCCTCGATATCAACAAAAGGTCGTCGTCAAACAAATGACGCGAAGGAACAATCTGCGGATATGGAGAGATGGCCGCCAGGGCGGGAGACGCCCCAAAAATATCAACAACCCCATGCTCTCTGTTCCCGCGGTTCTTAAACCCGAAACTGAGTGCGATGAAAGAGAGCCATGTCACAATGAATGGTTATTTAACAAAAAAAGATGTACCCGGGCGGAAAGCTTTGATGGTGAATGGTAACGGTAATGTCACGTGCAATGTGCGTGTGTGTTTATGTAGGGGAGAGGCTTAGCGGATGGGGGAATAAGGGGCATTGGGGGGAAATATTGATGTGGATGGCAGCGGCGAAATCGGAAGTACACTACACACATCGGCCTACATCGCAAAGGCTCCCTTCCCCCTGTGGGAGAGATGCGGAGTGTTTGCACACATGTTGCAACACGCTATATATACATACATACATACATATGCGCGCTGACCTAGACGGATTGTCGGGTGCTGCAAAAGCCACTGAACAAAGGTGCCAAGGAGTCCAATCCAACTGACTCAGATTGCTGAGGTTTACATCAAAAGTAAAGTTTACGTTAGGAAGCGGTATTACAGTTAAACTGCAACGAGCTTCCAAGCGTGCTGTCGTACGGTAAATTTACACGTTTTTACGTCGCGCGCTATGGACTGAGATATGTTGTAAGGGCCGGGATGCGGGCCTTGTTCAGCGCGTCTTAGGGTCTGGGGGGGGGATTACATGGATGCAGGCTTTTCGGGATGTGCCGCATGGGATGGATTGCATTTAATAAAATGTGGGACAGCTGGCTCCGAAACCATTCTGTTTTCATGCGGTTGAGGGCTAAAGAAGCACCGGCCATGGGCTGTTAGGTTAGTCCCTCGGCTCGTTCAACGGAATGCCCGCCTCGCCTTGGGCAGTAGTTCATCGTCCACTTGCTGCTGCACTTCACGCCCCCGCGCTCCTGCAGCACGCCGTAAACCTCGCGTCGCCTGGTTTAACGCTGCTTCAAGCACCGCGGGACGCACGAGCGGAGACAGAAGGCGCAGCAGGCATTGTGGCTGGAAAAGCATACCAGAATGACTATAGTTTGGTTGAGTTACGGCGGAATGGAGCCGTTAGGGATTTCGGGAGACAGGACATAGTTCGGTTTTGGCCAAAACAGAAAAGTAGCTGGTTAGAGCGATAGTTGTAAGAAAGGCCTGCCTCTGCTGTTTGCCATGGTGGAATCGGGCCCTCTACGGCAAAATGCAGTTGCCAAAATACAACAGCAATCTAAACCCAGCCGCATACATATAAGGACTGGTGTAACAGATATTTCTGTAAAACTTATCCACGACAACCTTTTGTTCGTTAAGTGCTGTTGCACTTCAACACTCGCAACCGTCCATCATGGCACCCCAGCCTAGCATCAGCTTTGTTTCGGCGGCGCTCGCTACGATGCAGCCGAAGCAAGAGAAGCCAGCTATGCCGGTGCCGTCTGCTCTGGGAACCGCTTTGAATACGGTTCCTCTTAGCAAGATGGTTGCGGCCAGCGCTGCAGAGCCAGCAAAGAAGATCCAGCTTTACAGCAGGTCTGTCTCTTACCTTGGGCTTATTATGCCGACATCGGTTTCGCTTGGAAGTGGATGCGACTTTTCAATCAACACCATCCTCCGCACTGCAGTGAATACTACTGGACTTGCGCGCTGGGTGGTGTTGCGAGCTGCGGTCTCACCCATATGGGTGTAACACCGTTGGATGTCGTCAAGTGCAATATCCAAACGAACCCGACGAAGTACAAGGGCATCGGAAATGGCTTCCGCGTCCTTGTGTCGGAGGCGGGCGTGGCTGGCCTTTTCAAGGGCTGGGTGCCCACCCTTATCGGCTATTCTGCTCAGGGTGCTTGCAAGTTTGGCCTCTATGAGTACTTCAAGAAGTGAGTCTCAAGGGGAACGTGCTTGTCACTCATCACGCCGTTTTAGCGGGCTGCAACACTTTTGTCGCGTGATCCGGCACAGGACCTACTCTGACATGGCCGGTGAGGAGCTTGCGAAGAAGTACCAGAGCGCAATCTACCTTGCGGGTTCGGCCAGCGCTGAGTTCTTTGCCGACATCGCGCTGTGCCCCTTCGAGGCGGTCAAGGTATGTGCTATCTGTGATGGCCGAAGCTGGCTCCTAAATGACTTCTTTCTCTTTTTTTTTCTGTACGTTGCGCTGTGAACCCTCAGGTCAAGGTCCAGACCGTGCCAGGGTTTGCTCGTGGTATGGCCGATGGTTTCCCCAAGTTCGTTGCTCTGGAGGGCACGGCCGGGTGAGCAGCGAAGCGGCCAATCGGTTTCACAGTGCATATTCTTTGGTAGTACAGTTTGGTTCATATATCGGTCCCTTCCCCATACATTGTCATTCCCTACAACAGCCTGTTCAAGGGCCTCAAGCCGCTGTGGGGCCGCCAGATCCCTTACACCATGATGAAGTTCGGCGCGTTCGAGAACACGGTGCAGCTGCTGTACAAGCATGTTGTGCCCAAGCCGAAGTCTGAGTGCTCCAAGTCGGAGCAGCTTGGCGTGTCGTTTGCCGCCGGCTACATTGCTGGTGTCTTCTGTGCCGTCGTATCGCACCCGGCCGACAACCTGGTGTCGAAGCTTAACGCCCAAAAGGGCGCAACGGCTGGCGATATTATCAAGGAGATGGGCTGGTACGCCTTGTTCACCCGTGGTCTCGGCCTGCGTATCATCATGATCGGCACCCTGACCGGGCTACAGTGGGGTATCTACGACGCCTTCAAGGTAGGAGATTCGATGATTATTGGGTGGGAAGGTTAGCAAATGGGTAGGACGTATCATACCCGAAACTCAAGGTTGTGTATGCAAGTTCCTGCTTTTTAAAACGCGGCTTAGTTTCTCACTGCTTAATGCTGTGGTACTGTTCTGTACGTGAGATTGTAAGGTATGCAGGTCCTTATGTGTCTCTTGCCCTTGCTTACAGCGAGAATGAAACATAACAAATGCTTAACATGTGTTCGGTTCTCTATAACCTTGCATTTGGTTGATCAATTTGCAGGTGTCGTTCGGCCTGCCGACCACCGGTTCGGTCGAGGAGAAGAAGAAGTAGACAGTGGTCGTTTGATGAAATGCCGTGCGTGCGCTCGGTGTATAACAGAATAGTAACGACCTGACTTATACAATTAGAGAGTTTCGAGCGGAGCTGTGGTGTGGCTGTTGGTGATTGCATACTGTTCAACTATTCTTTCTGTGCGGGTGTGTAGGTGTTTTGTTTGGTACGTCGGGTGTACTGCAATGAATTGCATGTGGCTGCTTAACAATCTGAGTCATAACAGCTCTAATGCACCAATGTCGCGGATTTAGAAAGCTGTGCTGGGCTAAATACTAAACGCGACATTCGCGTAAGCGACTTCTCATTTGTAAGGAAATTTGAGGCGAAGAATAAATTTCGAAAAAATCAGCGTCCGCTTAAGCATTAATCAACATCTCCTGTACGCAGCGTATTACAACCCTAAAAGGTATTATGTAACTGTCACGGGAGCCCACCGACCACTTGAGGTAACAGGGTTGACGCTACCTGTCAAATCCTGTGGACCTGATCCCACCCATTCAAACCATGCATCTGAAACAGAAGTTACCCCCTGCGTTGCAAGCTGGATGATGTAGCGGTATGCATCCTTGACGTCTTGAACGAAACTTGGCGGCTCGTAGTCTGGACTAGTGCTGTTCTTCTGCAAGAAAGCCGCATCTGGCATTCGAATTTGGGCAGCATAATATTCGATGTGATGACGCGGTAGCCACCGACACCGGAAGCCCGGCACGCGAAATCGTGAGGTTGCCGTATCCACGATGTTCTGAAGACACTGACCATCAGCCGCAAGGTGATCGTACGCAAAACGGCGAGGCAACTCAGGGCCCCGGTCTTCAAAGCCCATGGGTTTGGCAATAGCTCCCTCAGCGTTGGCGGTGGGCGAGCAGCGCACCGTTAGGTTCAGTGCATAGGGCCCGCCTTTGGCATTGGTATTGGCTGAGTCGACGCAGGCTAGCCGCACATGGAACGGCAAGTGGCTATCCTGCAGCTGGCGCAGCACGCCGAACAGCGTGGCTTCGCTCTCGCCGTTAGGCTCCTGGAAAGATCCCACCAGCCAGACGTCAGGTTTCTCCATGTGGTGAGGGAGGAGTTCGAGGATGCTTGAATCTGTATTGGCAAACCCACTGTTGTAATGGGCGGCCCTGCGTAAGGCATCCACACAAGTCGAAATCTGTGGGCACCAAGGGAGGGCCGCTCCTGTGTTTGGACTACAGCGAAGGGGCCGACATCCTGTTTCTCCACCACGGTAAATTTGGCTCGTTAGCTCAGCAGTAACACAGAAGAACTCGCAGATTGAGCTACGGAGGTATCGTGCAGTGGCTCATACCATGCTTTCGAAGTTCGGTAGCACACGGCCACAACAATAAGGCAAGTCGTTGCATCGCTGCTTCCCACATGCCATGTTCCGTCGCTGAAGTCGACGATTGCTTGCTCTCCCATTAAGGTGCATACCGCACGGCAAGAAGCAGCCAGGGCCTTGCTGTCTTTTTGAGCAAGGAAGTTGGCATTCGCTTCTAGCAACAGGGGATCTTGTAAGAGCTTTTGCAACATGTTATCGCCATCGCCTAGCGGGCCTTCCGTTGGCAGCACTAGGACCATTTTTACTGTCAAGCTTTAAGCAAAGCACAGTGCTGGCTATTGTGCACAGGTGCGCCCCATTAATGAATCCTCATGCGTGATAATCAAAATCAACTATCGACTACCGGGTCGACACATGACGAGTTCGTACAGGCCGTTAAAACAACGGGAAACGCCCTGGTATAGGACCTTGCTTTTCCTTGATTGGCCGCACTAAGTGCAGTCACATAGCTTAGCTATCAATAATCCTTACACATGGCGCTTTGTAACTTATACTAGCTCCGACTTGCTGCAATTACCGAGGTACCTGCTTCCGGAAGCAGTTCATAGAGGCACATTCTGCGGAAGTTGCGGTAATTAAAAGATTTAAACAACGCATACATTATAGCATCATGGATGTGGAGGAGGTCGGCAGAGGCTCCTGGGCTGGTCTGAACCTGGATATTTTGGAGGTAAGAAGTCAAGGAAAAACTCCGGTAGACAGCATTTGGCCGTACAGTCGTCTTATTCCATTACCATTAGATAATAACGCCCTTGGGCCCGCTCCCTCGTGCCGACGGGTCCTGCGTTGTAACTGTCATCGTAAGCCTGCGCCTCTCTTTAACCGAACGCCACATGCACACCAGCCAGGCCATCCCGTCCGCAACCCTTCTACCGTGCTGCATACCGGCGTGACGGGGTTACGGCGGGAAGCCCCGCGTAACCGGCTAACTCACCCCGCGCCTCCCCCAGTACCAAACCCCTAACCGCATCGCCTGCATTTGCAGCGCATTGGATGCGAGTTGGCGCTGTGCGAGCTCCTTTCAGCGCGTCTGGTGTGTCAGCAGTGGCGCCGCCACGTGGCCGCTGCCGTCAAATACCTGCCGCATGCGTTCCAGCACCAGCAACGACAGCTTGTGGAGCTGGACGCGCAACCCAGCGGCCGGGAAAACGTGTGGGAACGGTCCCTGGCAGGACTGGCGGCCTGCTTGCCGCAGCTCAGCGAAATTATGGGTGGGTAGGATTCGATCTGGTGACCTGGGGGAACCTCGCCGCCGTTCCGTCTTAGCGACCCTTCTTCTCGGGCCGCAAAACGGTAGTTGCAGTTTTTATTTTCGCTCCGTGCGCGTGGTTTCCTCCTTCCCTGTAGCTCCTCCCTGCTGTCGAGGCAGTGGAGAGATTGTAGCCCCATGACATGGAAGCAGCGCATCAGATGACAGATGTACATGTGCATGTACATGCCCCGACATGCGCCTGAGCAGACTTTCGCTCTCGGCGAGGCTTTCGCCTGATAGCGAACCCTCCTTCGCTTCGTTTGCGCGCGAAAGACTGTTGGACGTTGGCCGTTGACCGTTGATTAATCCGTGGCGCAAACTGCTCCTCCGTCCTCCTCCCCCTCCTCCTCCTCTGCCTCCTGTGTGCGAGCGCTACACAACTCTGCCACTGGCTGATAAGGCCCCAGCAGCACAAAGATAAAATAACACACACACATACACGATTACACGCAGTTCCTCAGTCTCTACAGACACACGTACATACGCACACGAAAGCACAAACGCACACACACGTTCCGTGCTCTCAACACCCCTCCACCAGCCACGCACCCAGCCACACACCCAGCCACGCATCCTCTTATGAATTGCGTCATCAATGCCCGTGTCTGTATTTCGCCCGACCATCGCGTTCTCTCCGCCTGTTATTCCCCCCTTAAGAAACTGCAGCCCTTCCCTTCCCCTTCCCTTCCCCCTCCTCCCATTTTCCTCCCCCCTCCCACCGCCACCCGCTCGCACCCGTCTGCGGGCGCAGTGTATGTGAGCAGCCGGGTCTCTGCAGACCAGCTGGCCGCGCAGCTGCACAGCCTGCCCGCCAGCCTGCCCGCACTCACCAAGCTTGAGCTGCGCTACATCGTGCCGTCCTCTGTGCCGTGCTTGGGGACCTCCTTGCAGCAGCTACAGCCCTCCCTAACGAAACTCACGGGACTTGACACGCTGTACCTGATCATGGTGGGTTAGCAGGGGGCGGGAGGGAAAGAGGGGTCGGTCAAGGGTTTTTATGGTATAGTACGGAAGGGTACGGAAGGGTTTTGCTTGGAGGATTGAGGATTCGGGAGGAAGGCTCTGAGGGGGAAGGTTGAGCAAATCTGGGTTTTGAGTTCTTTACATACAAATTTTCGGTCTTTTTGTCCGGTTGTCCAGCGGTCTGTCCGGCTTTCTTAACACACAGGAAATTGACTCATGACCTCTCAACTGCTGTTTATACTTAGATGCAGTGCAAAGTCGCAATGCAGATGTTGGACAGTGCGTGCCGCATTGCCGATCTGGGCGCAGGGCAATCCGCCAAAACGTTCGTACGCTTCCAGTCTGCCACCCCTTCCCACAGTCTCATAAACCATCCTCCCGCAACTTAACCCACGAAACCCCCTTACACCATCTACACGGCACCTCATGCCTGGTTACACCTCGTACAACTGGTACGACCGGTACGACAACCACCTTGCGAACGCAAACAACACCAGGGCGCCTCACCGGAACCCGGGGAGGTCGCTGCCGTACTGTCCACCCTGTCTTCGCTCCGAGACCTCAAGCTTCTGTCCGGCCTGCCCCAATACGGCTTCACCAACGCCAAGTTGGAGGCCCTGGGTTCTGCCACGCAGCTGCAGCGGCTGCATCTGGAGGTGTCCGGGGTCGGGCAGGTGGATGCGGGCCTTGCGGCGTTGTCACGGTTGCGGCGGTTGCGGCAACTGTGGCTTGATGGCCTGGTGACGCTGGGGCCGGCAATAGCGAGTGCGTTGCAGCAGCTGCCGGACCTGCAGGTGCGTGTCATGGCGAGTGACGAGTGCGAGAAACGTACACACACACTCTCTCTCTCTCTCTCTCTCTCTTGTACATACATGCATATAACTAATGAGGACTTCATGTCAGGTCAGATCAAGCCAGGCCACTTACTGCTTTAGGGCAATTACTGCCTCCAGTACGAACAACATAACCGATATAACTGCCTAACCGCGTATCGCCCCGCAGGAGCTTCGTTTGGAGCTGGACAGTCCGCAGCACATACCCGACCTCTTCGCGCTGTCGGGCCTGAAGCGCTTGAGCCTGATGTACCACGGAGATGAACTGGACGATGCGGATGACGTGCCGCCGCCGCCGCTCCCGCCGCCGCCGCCGCTGTTTGGGCCTGAAGCCGCCGCGGTTCCGGCTAACCTCGGCCCAGGGGGCGGCGGCGGCGGCGGCGGCGCTGACTGGGACGCCCTCGAGCTCATCGTACGTGGCCACACAGAGCGCCCCGTGCTGCGCGAGCTAGGCCTGCTGTGCTGCTCCTTTCCCGCCGACCCCCTACCCCGCCTGGCCATGCTGACGTCGCTGACTTCGTTGACTTTCTACGATTGCCGCTGGAAGGCCGCGCCGCCGCGGCTCGCCACGCCTGCCGAAAACGCAGCGTCTCGGGAGGGTCGAGTCCAGGGTTTGGGACACGACACGGCAACCGGGCCGTCGACGTCGACGGCGGCGGCGGCAGCATCAGCGGCAGTAACGGCTGCGCGGTCTGGTTCGTGGGGTCTGCTCACAAGCCTTGTAGGCCTCCAGGGGTTTGGCATGGCGCAGTGCGTGGTCCCGCCCATCTGCGAGTTGGACTTGGTGTCGCTTGCGGCTGCCTGGCCGGGAGTGACATCCTTGCAGCTGCAGAGCGCCGCCTACCGCATTTCGCAGCTGCCGCTGCTGCCGCTACGGCCGCCGCCAGCGCGCTTCGGTGCGTTCCTTGCGCGCTGGCGCCGCCTGGAGGCACTGACGCTGAGTGGCTCCTGGTGCAATGACCCACGGGTCGCGCTGGACGTCTCTTTGCTGCCGCCCAGCCTTACCAGCCTTATCCTAAGCAGCGTCACGTTGATCAATTCGGCGGCCGCTAATGCAGCAATTTTGGAGAGGTTGGGACGGGGCTTGGAGGTTAAGTCGTTGGCGACAGGGCCGGCAGCAGCAGCAGCGATTGCGCCGTCTACGTCAGTGGAGTACCCGCAGCATTGCTCCTCGCTACCGTCCTGCGGGGCGGAGTCCGACAGTGAGGCGGTGGTGGAGGGGGAGTGTGCACAGGCGAGCGACGGGAGCTCGAGGGCCGTAGCGCTGCCACGGGGCAGTTGTGTTTGCTGCGGCTACGGGACTGCGAGCGACAGCAGCGGGGCGGTGATTCACACCCACACCGCTGGCGCGCAGACTCAGACACAGGCCTGCAGCTGCACCAGCAGCGAAGGAGCTCGTGGCTGCTGCTGCACCGGCAGCAGCACAGGGCATGCCGGTAGCACTGCCGACAGCAGCAACAGCAGGGCATGCGGCAGCGCCGTCGTGTGCAACAGCGCGCTTAACAGCAGCTCTTCAATAAACGCGAATTTTAATCGGGCAGCTTCACATGGACACCAGCAAGCTGTCGCCCTGCCGCCGACGCCGCCGCTGGCGGCGCCGATGCCGTTGGCACCGCCGCCGATCGCGGTGGAACCGGACCTTCCCGCCCTGGAGCATTTGGTGCTAGGGGAAGTTCGGCTAGGCTCCGGCGTATCGCTGCAACGGCTGGTGCGATGGGCGCCCAACCTGCGCAGCCTGGAAATCAACAATTTGCTGCCTAACCTCACGGACGACAGCTGTACGGCATTGGCGGCGCTGACGGCCCTCACCGTACTGCGCGTTTCACAGGACCAGGAGCTGGAAGCCGGCTGCTGTGGGGAGGTGCGGAGCGCGATAGCACCTGGATCGATGTCGGCGGCTGTAGCCGTGGCATCCCAGCAGCAGCGTCCGGCACCGCTGTCGGGGATGGGCCTCATGGCCTTGACAGGATTGAAAAATCTGCGGCAGTTGGAGTGGTTGCCGTGGGGGTGCGAGCCGCTGGATTTGGTGCACGTGGAAGCACTGGGACACTTGCAGCGGCTACACCTGATCACACTGCGCAGTGCGCGCGACGGCGCCATTGTGGAGCGAGCACTGGAAACGTTGCGGGATCGGCTGCCCCTGTGCGACATTGATGACACCGAATGGTCGGGGCTAGTGGATGTGTAGTGTCGTCCTCGCAGCCGTGAGCAGCAGTCGGACGTTGGCCACGTTGGCGATGGGGGCACCGGAGATCAGATTTTGGTTGAGGGAATAGGTTGAGCCGCGTTGGGACGGTGGTGATTGGTGACCACATTATGCCATATGCATATGATCGGCGGATTGAAAGCTTTAACTGGGCCGTGCGAGGTAAACAGGCGAATCACGAACGAAAAACCGCGCCCTTGTGTGTTCGGGGCGGGAGGATGGGTTGGAGCGCTAGCTATGCAAGCTGCGGTTGTCTTTAGTTGCCCCGCTACGGGATTGAGGCTACAGCTACGAACAAAATTAATATTCATGTGGGCGTATCAAAAGCACCTCATAATTTGCGTGTGATGGCCATACGGTTGGTGGCAAGCTGCCCTCGGCGTATTTGCCTAGGCAAGGTTGCGAAATCATTATTATATAACCGTTCAAAAGGATCGTCCCAACAGCCCTATCACCCGTTCCACAGTGAGTGCACAGACTGAACATTTGAACATACGCCGTTGTGCGGCGCACGGCCGATCCGTTGTGCGGCGCACGGCCGATACAAAGACAATTCGTACTGTACATGTTGGAAATTCGTACAAAAATCACCGGCCCTAACTTCTACACCTCTGTCTTCTCCAGCTAAGCAGCTAAATAAATTCTAAGTTGCCCCAGAGAATACTCCAACTGCAACCTCAGCGCATGCCTAACGGTCCTCAATACGAAAACAAGCATGCCACCACCAAAAAATGCTCCAAAGCGCCCATCATGGTCTTCTCTACGAAGTGAATAAACATATGCAGGAGGATATCAGTCTTCTCACCACATCCAAACTCTTTATTGTGTGTGTGTGTGTGTGTGCCCCTTGCGGCCATTAATTTTAGGCCCCCCGGTCCAGATGACCCATCGTCCCAGGCACTTAACCAGCACATCGATTTTCTTCTAAGTCTGGTTCTCCGCCAGTGGCTCCGTCGGCTGCTGCATCAACAGCTGAGACATTTTGGCCCGATTGCCGAGGACCTCCAAATACTGGTTCTCAGCCTGGTCGCGGATACAGGGGCAGTGATATACAGGCAGACCGCAGATGCAGAAATGTAAAATGTAGGGGCGGGCGCCGGGCGCTATTCATCAATGGGTGACCGGTGCAAACCGGTGCTCAGTAACCGCGGACAACCACAACCCCGGAACTTCACAGCGACAGCACCGGGCTCCACACGCAGGGATACATACATACAACTGCGGCCGTTGAGTCTATCCGAGCTGTCATCTTTCTCAAGGGGCCTAGCACCACCCACCTTACATGGTCCTTATAATAAAACCCACACTGGGACTGATTCATTGCAGCATCCAAGCGCCCATTACTCGCACATCGGCGTCGCTGCTAATACCATTAAGGACACCATCACTCAAGCTCCACCACCCACCCACCTCCTCGCTGTGATACACGCACTCCACCTCCGGCTCGCTCTTGAGATCCCCAACGTACGCAAACGTGTTCATGCGCTGCTTGCACAGATCCACGTCGTGGGGCGTCACGAGCTGTCAAGGCAATAACCGTAGTCGGCGGCCGCGAAAGACCACATATTTTTCCATACAGGGCGCGCGTGGCGGAACGGGAGTGAGGGAGGGAAGTGGGTTCACAAAGGATAACGGCTTAAAAACAAGGGCTGTGCTATGATACGCTAGCCTGGTACATTGCTCGGGACAATTACCGCACGCTAAAGCGGACACTGCTCAACTCCCAAGCCACAGTCAGAGCTCCATTTTGGCCCCACTACCACCGGGGGTAAGTTTTGCATATGTTTTGCATAAATCCAGCTGGGAGCAAATTGACCACCTCACGTTGACCTTTTCTTTTCCTTCCACGCCGCTCCCGTTTGGGTATTATACTTATACTTATATATTCCTTCCCTGATGAAAACCCTAGAGGGCTGATGACCTGGGCTGCAACATCTGAGGACGACAAATAGCTCGACATCAGCTGTCGTTACCACACACGAGTGTCTCGGTACCTTTTCGCGCTCGAGCAGGCCCACGTTGGCGCGCCGCAGAACGCATCCACCCTTGACCTGAGGCTGCGAGATATACACGTTGAACGGGTTATACGTGACGAAGACGTTCATGCTGAGCACGGAGGCAGAGTAGCCGTTCGCCATGCAGATGTCCGCGTTCGGAACAGCTCGGTCAATGATCTCCGTGCTCGAGACGTTCGCCGGCGTCAAGACTACCTGCGGCGCCATGCAGGATGGCGGGGTGATGCACGCGTGGGTTTTTTTATGTGTGAACATTTAACCCTGTCCTTTACTTTTAGCGCCGGTTAGCGATTTGCATGGCAGTGTATAAGGGTGCAACGTTGCTTACGCCAAAACAACTGGAGCGAGAGGGATGTGGTACAATAGTGCGGGTGTTGACAAAAATGCTGAGGGGTTATGTAAGAGGAGGTGCTGAGGAGGCAGAGATTCCTGCCGCGCAGTACGCAGGTGCATTTACAGGACAAAATATGGGTTCATTCCTGTGCCCGATTCAGGAGCTGTGCAGGTTGCAAGGCGTAGGTCTACGAGGCTGATACTGGCAATGCGGCGGCCTTCGCGGGTTTAGAGGACAAGTGTGGAAGGGGGTTGACCACAGGTGCCCACACGCCCTAGCTCCATACAATTATCAGGTGGCAACAGCCCAAATATGTTGCGCACTGGCAGAGGACTGTGTCACAGGCGTGACGCGGCCATAGGGCACGGACGGATGAGGTCAAGAGGCCGCATTTGCTGTGCCATGCATAACCTAGAGTTTTATATACGAAAATTTTGCTAGGAGAGACGCATAGACGCAAAGAAGCAAAAGCCACCGCGCAATCTTTCCACGACAGTTTGTTTGTAAAGAACAAGCTTACCTCTGAGTCAAACCAAGTGCCAATACCAAGGCCCATCACAAATGCTGCAGCAACAAGAGCCTGTGCATAGCCACCTAAGCCCATGCTGGATCCGTTGGCTGCACTGTTGCGCAGAGAGGGTGTTGCTGCGGATGCGTCGCCCGGGGCAAAATGTTGAGAGCCTGGGCCGCCTGGCTGCGCACCCGGCTCGCCATATTGATACGTAGGCCGCTGCTCGCTCGGATAGCCAGACGGAGGGCGGGGCGGCGGTGGAACAGGGCTTCTGGGAATGGACGGGGGCCGCCCCTGCTGCTGTGCCCTAACTACCAGTCGAACGCGAGCAGCTGGACCTATATTGCGACAGTGGCACGTTCGACGTGCGTGCAGCATAACGCTGACGCACTTCTTTGTTTCGAAACGCCCAAAAGCAAAGTAAGGAAAACACAGCGATTGTTTAGCAAATGTCCAGGAAATAAATAGAAAGACCACTACGTATGCATTCAGGCCCATGATCGGAACGACCTGCATGATGTCCTACCGCAGTCCGAATGTCGTGCAACATTGAAGGAACGAGGTTAATTCCGCCTCCTTTTGACTTTGCAGTTGCTCCTTAAATTAACGATCAACATGCAAGCGGTGCATACTTCCCGCCAGGCCTTGAGGCCTTTTGGGAAGGTGCGATGCTTGCATTTGAATTTCCTCAGCAACCAAGCCCGGACTCACATCTTTGCGCGCTGCTTGCAGGCAGGTGCTAGGCAGCATGCACGGCGACCCTTGAGCCTCCGCCTTCAGGCGTCGTCAGGTGTCGTGGAGTCGACTTTGGCGGCAGCACCAGCTGACGCTCCAAGCAAGCCGAAGAAGATCTGCAGCGACATTACTGAAGTCATCGGTAACACGCCCATGGTGTACCTTAACCGTGTCACCAAGGTGCGGACTTTGACGGAGCGCGTGCCTCCGCCGAGAAGCATGCCAAAACCGGAAACATTGTGCCAACACCCACTTCTGTGGAAACCCATGGCCACGCCCCGCACGTGAACCCCTGTCCTGGTTATTACGCTGATGACACCTATGCGCCCGGACACGAAAGGGGAGCTTTAACGATCCGCAACCGCAGGAGCCCTCGTTACTATCCCGCCCTGCGTCCCTCCCCCTCGATCCTGTTGCGCCGCAGGGTTGCGTTGCTCGTGTCGCGGCTAAGCTGGAAATCATGCAGCCCTGCTCCAGTGTTAAGGTAGGTCGCCCAACACTTCTCCACACACTTTCCACACACACCCTCCTGGGACGTCGCTTACCCTGGCCCTTTACACCTGACGCCTGCGAAACGTGCTGCGGCTTCTAGAACGGAACCGGCCTACTGATAACGGCATAATGCAAACGTTAAGTAGTAATCGCCGCTTCCGAAGGGACTCCGGAGAGAAACGGAGGGGGATATTGATTCCATCTCGCAACGGAGGTAGCGAAGAGAAGGACCAAACCAACTCGCTTTCCATCGACACCTCCTTTTCCACCATTACGTTACCCCCAAACACCCCGGCCCCCGCAGTCTACACCCACCCACTCCTCCTGCACCCCACTTTGCGCTCCCCTTGACAGGATCGCATCGGCCGCAACATGATTGACGACGCTGAAAAGCGCGGCGCCATCAAGCCCGGTGTGACCACCCTTGTGGAGCCCACCAGCGGCAACACGGGTATCGGACTGGCCTTCGTGGCAGCGGCTCGGGGCTACAAGCTCATCCTCACTATGCCGGCCAGCATGTCTTTGGAGCGGCGAGTGCTGCTGCGGGCCTTCGGTGCGGAGCTGGTGCTAACAGGCGAGAGGCCGGGGGCGGGGTGGGTGGGGTCTATGTTCCTGGGGGGATCTGAAATGGGTCGGGTTGGTCGCGGTGTTAAGGGTAGGGTTAGAGGGAGGGCTGAAACAGTGTTGGCGCGCCTGTGTTTTCGGGAGTGTTGTGAGAAGAAGAGAAGAGAAGGCATTCCTGGCATGCTTATGGGTTATGGAACGCTTTTTTTATTGCGTGGTGGCATCAGGACCTAGGATGGTGTGCTGTAGGCTGTAGATTCGGTCTCGGTCTCGTCCTGCTCTGCTGTGTTTCCTCGCGACCATGTCACGTACCCCTTTTGGCGCCCAGTATACCTCGAAGTTCCGGGAGCTGCTCCCGTTCCTCTTTTTTAACTGATGCTGGTGTCCTCTTTTGTGTGTTTGTCTGTAACGTATGTTCGTGTCTTTACCTGTCTATTTAAACGGCCTGTGTGGATGGCCTGTCAATTTAAACGGCCTGTGCTGGCGTGCCTGCGCGTGTGCCTGCGTGTGTTTTTCTCCGTATTTTTTGCAGATCCGGCCAAGGGAATGCGTGGTGCTGTGGAGAAGTGCAACGAGATTGCAGCAAAGACGCCCAACTCGTACATCCTGCAGCAGTTTGAAAACCCAGCTAACCCGGAAGTCCACCGCCTTACAACGGGTAAGGCTACTGTTGCGGTTGCTGTCGCCGCCCTCTCACTGAAAGCCGGTGGCGACCAGAAGACATCACAGTCACGAGTCAACAACGACAACAACGAACGCGCGTTGGTTCTCGGGGGCGTTGTGTTCTTCTGCGTCGAACTGCCTCTCCTGTCCTCCGTCAAGTCGCGTCAAGTCAGACACATAAAATTTTTTTCCGACACGAATAACTTCCGACACGCCAAAATGCAACCTCCTCTGTGCTTCTTCTTCGCCAGGCTTCAGCGCTGTACCGTCCTGCCGCGCTTTTTTGCAATACAGCAAAAAAAACGCAATGCAAAAACACGAACACGGTGCTGTTTATTTGGTTTAATTCGCCTTGCTGTGTCGTTGCGCCATGTTGTTGTTGTTGCTTTTCATCAGGTCCGGAAATCTGGCGAGACACTGTGGGCCAGGTGGATATTCTGGTGGCGGGTGTGGGTACGGGCGGTACGGTGACCGGTACGGGCGAGTACCTCAAATCGGTCAAGCAGGGGCTGCAGGTGGTGGCGGTGGAGCCGGCGGAGAGCCCCGTGCTGTCGGGTGGGTTAAGAGGCAGTGGGGGGATTGGGTGATTTAACGGGTGGTCGGGCGACTGAGGCGAACTGTATGGCTGAGTGGGTGAGCGAGTGAGTGGATGGATGATTACGAGTGTCAATCAATCGATTTGGTGGGTGAACGGGTGGGTCAGGCAAACAACACCGCTACGCACACACATACACACGCACACGCAGGCCCGGACCGATATGTAAAACACACATACACAAGCAGTACATACATACTAAGAGCATCATGAAGCATCAATGAACGCTAAAAGAGAGAAAGTAGCATGTTCCATATCCTGCCTTATGCTTACGACTTTTTTTATTGTTTTTTTAGGTTTAGCTGGATGCATTACCACTAGTCGAGTATGAAGCCTGTAAGACTTGATCGCCATCCGATACAGAAAGTCAGGAAAATTGAAAGGTGGTGGTTGATGCGCAATAACACCATCTTGCTGGGTCCAAGGTTGACCTCATGATTATGGTGATGATGCCCCGCGATAATTCGGCCCTCCGCTACCTGCGTCTAGGGGGCAAGCCTGGGCCACACAGGATCCAGGGCATCGGCGCGGGGTTCGTGCCCGCCATCCTCAACACGGCCGTGTACGACGAAGTGCTCAAGGTGAGTTTGGGTTAGCAGTCGTCGGTGCCGCCACGGCAGCAAGACCATGTTCCTTTATATCGGCAATCGGGCCTCTTCGTTGTAATAGGCATGTTGTTGTTGTTGTTACATGGTCGTGGGTGCGTTCCCCGTACCTGCAAACCACCCTAGTACGAGCCGAGGGCTCAAGGGCTGCCAAATCGCCTATAAGCACCATCCTACCTCGCACTTCCAGCGAAACAAGTGATGAAGTATACTAACGACCAAAGGGAACGATGGAGTTGCGGTGGGACCATATACGTTCCAGCATCCTTGCCAGGCGTTCAGGTTCCCACTTCATAGCGTCCTTCATATGTTCGAAGCGTGGAAAGCCCATATCAGATCTGATTCCGTCGTAAACCGGACAGTCCAGCAAAATGTGTTTCTCATCCTCGATGTGGCTATCAGTGCCGCAGCAAGGGCATACTCGCTCCTCCCTAGGTATATAACGCCGTCCCTTACGCGCTCTGTTAGCCGCCAGTGCCCAACAGCAAAGCCTAAACTGCATAAGCTTGCGATTCGCCGAACGTGGGATAACATTGTGATGTGCGGGAGCACCTCCTTCCTGCCCGCTTGCTCGGCCGCCAGCCCCATCCAATGCTTATACTTCGCCATGTGAATTCCTGGTTGCTTGCCGTCTGACGGATACACGTCAGGCTGGACATCTAAACGCGTATGCTTCCAACCACTCATTAATCGGTCCTTGAACTCCAAAATCACACCTTCTGGCATTGGTTTGTTCATCAGCCACTCCACTCGTTCGTCTACCTCGTGTAGCCCTTGCGGGGCCTCTTTCCATACATCGTGCCCCAAAAAACATAGAAAACGGAGGAGTAGTGTCCCCCATCCGGGCCCTTCGGGGTTGGAGAGGGATTCTGCGACCTCCTGTCGCAAAACTTGGTATGCCACAGACCGACGCTGTAAACGGACATGGTTCCAAAACCTCATAGGCATGTAACGCCTAGTGGTACAATATAGCTACGTAGGTGAGAGTACTGTGGTCTGTTAAGGTCGTTACGCGGCCTTTGGGTTGCATATGTTCGTGGGATGTGGGGCTCGGCAGGCTGGCTGCGGCGTAGTTTCTCCTCCACCCTGGTCCTGTCAAGCCGCCTCGAGCCGACGGTTCTTCGAGCTGTGGCAGACTGAGGAATAACCCTGTTCATCCCAAGGCCGCTTTACTGTCTGTTTTGTTTTTGCCTGTTGTTTTTGAATCTTTTAGCGCATCTTAACTTTTTCAGCAGGAACAAGTGAAGTGATGAAGTGATTTTTCACTTCATGTCTTCTGCCCGGCAATCTGACCATATCGTAACATCAATAACCAAAATATACAGGTTCAGAGCGACGACGCGGTGGCGATGGCTGCGCGGTTAGCGACTGACGAGGGGCTGTTTTGCGGCATCAGTTCCGGAGCTGCGGTGGCGGCGGCCATCAAGGTGGGTGCGGGTGAATGCAAAAGGGGTTGTGATTATTGGGAAGACAAAGGCAAAAAAGTTAAGCGAGGAAATGGGAAAAGTGGGTTGCTGCGGGAAAGTGGGGGATCGGAAAGTAGGAGGATGCGGGAGGCGGAGTGTGGCTCTGGCGAGATGGAATAAGGCGGATATGTGGGTTGCGGGAAGGGACCGTTTTTGGGGTTTCAGAGGAACCACTGACGAGTGAACCTCTGTTACTAGAAGATAGACGGATACAGGAGTGTAGAATGGGGTTGTCCGGTGGGAAAAACATTTGTTTCCGTTTCTTTAGGGGACGCGAGAGGAGTACTGCACGACACAGGCCGCCGTGTGTTATATGTGTGGGGGGGACATATGCCACAGTGGGCTAGGCGGCGGGCAAGGGGATTGTTTGCCGGCCAGGGTTTTGGGATCTGGGTTTGCACAGCAGCACCTTCCTAGAGACGCACCGGTAGCCCCCTGTGCCCTCACCGGCGGCATGTGGTGTTCGCAGGTCGCGTCTCGGCCCGAGAATGCCGGCAAGCTCGTCGTCGTGGTGCTTCCGTCGTTTGGCGAGAGGTGCGTGCCTGCGTGCTAGCTAGAGAGAGAGAGAAAGAGAGAGAGAGAGAGAGAGAGAGAGAGAGAGAGAGAGAGAGAGCGGCAGTACCTGCGTTCACAGCCCATTTCGCGTTTAGCTGAATGTCTGTTGCGCCGCAACCTGAGAGGCGCGAATCGTTTTCCCATAAGGACGGCAACTGCTGGCAATGGTGTGTAAGATGCGAGACAAGGTAGATCCAACTTGCTTCCAAAATGTTGCACTTTCGGGTGGCAATTATTTTTTCAACATTTGGGTTGGCTCCTGTTAGGAAGGCCTAAGCAGTATGGCGTTAGGGACCACTAACCAGGTACGCAGTTGAAGGAAATGTTGTCTAAATATTGTGGATCTTGTTTGATATGTACGGACTTTACAGGTACCTTTCTTCCGTGTTGTTCAACCAGCTGCGACTGGAGTGCGAGGCGTTAAAGCAGGACGAGCGGGCCAAGATCTCAGATATCGCAGGGCGCGAATTTTTCGTGCCGTGACTGCTTTCGCGCATGTTGTAATTTTTGTGAGCGGGCAAGCGCGTGCTGTTAAGGTTTGGAAAGTGGCTGAGAAGTGAGCGGGTGTGCATTTCCGATAGTGTGTTGACTCATGTTCGTGTAATGGGCAGCGCAGAGGGGGCTCGGCATGTCGCTGTGCAATGTTAGGATAGCTTGTGCCTATGACGCCGACAGGCGGCCTTAGATGACGTGCTTTCCTGACCGTCTTTACGGCAGCCACGAAGTACAAAGTATTTGTTACAGACAGCTCCGGAATTATCTTGGAGATGCAACGTTGTGGATCGGCAGCGCGCAGAGTGAAGCGACCCTTCGGGGTGCAGGATGACAAACCTGTACGGAACACACGCCGGCGGGAAAGTATATAATATGGCCTGAACGATGCTTTCCCATATCATCCAAAAGCTATCTGAGACGCGCACAAGCGTATGCTACTACTTGAGTTCTTGTGACCTGTTTTAAACAGTGAATATAAAAGTGAATCTGGATACCGCCGCCTCAGAGCCTGCTCACCAACTCCCGCGGAACTGGTATTGCCCGGCATAACAGCCGCGGCAGATTGTAACTGTAATAGGCTCTTACAATATCTTTTTGAAGGAAAGCGTTTTTCTCTCAACCTGAGAAGAATAGTTGTAGCTGCGTCCCCCGGGTCGTCAAGCTCCCAGACAACGTTGCGGAGCTCTTTGCGACATCAGCCTGCCAAGTCAAATTGCTCTTTTATATGCTTCTTTTTGCTAATAATTTCCTTGCCGAAGCCATTTCGTGTTGTTCGGCGTGCCTGTGACCTTTCGGTGACTCAAAAAAAAAGAGCCGACAGTTCCGCCTATCCTTAACTGGACAAACTTTTTCGACACTTCAAGAGCAACACATGGCCGCCATGATGACAGAGCCGCCGCAGCATGTCAAGACTGAAGCCGCCGCTGAAAAGCGTCAACGTTTTGCCAACGGCTCTGTTGTCGGCTTTGAAGAAGATTCTCTGGCCGAAAACATCAGCCTTCGACCTTCCTGGGGCCGCGCGGTGACGCGGCCCTGTGCGGCCTCTCCCCCTTCTAATGCGGCTGTCATCGCGCCGAATTCCCATGGCCAGCCAGCCACACCGTCAGAGCAGCAACAACAACAACAACAGCAATTTTCAACGAGCGGCGCTTTAAAACGGCCGGCAAGCGCGCTCGTGGACAAGTTCGATTCGTCTGCGGTAAGCTTCGGAGCTTCAATTCCAACAACGCCGCAGTCAAATTTCAACAACTCCTGCCATTCCGGCGCCGCCGCCGCCTGGTTTCAACAGTCGCCGACTTCCCAAGCAATTTCCATGCCAGCGTCGGCGACGAAGTCCATGTCGGGTCTTAGCGGAGGCCGCGACGGCAGCGGCATCGGCGACCAGCTCTTTACATCCCCATCCTTTCTTCAAACTATGAACAGCATCGGCGGCCGTAGCTTCGGCAGCGACGGCAGCGGCGGCAGCGGAACTGCAGCGGCGACGGCTCGCGGCTTGCCGCTGGGTGCGCTGCCGCCGCCAGGGTCTCCCATGGACAGCGGCCGCGCCAGTCCCGCTCACGGCGACGGCGGCAGCGGAGCCGCCGCCACTACCGCCACCAGCGGCAGCGAAGCAGGCGGCCCCGTCCCGTCCTACTCCCCCGGCGGCTCTCCAACTGCCAACGGAGCACCGCATCTGTCGCCGTTCCGCTGCCGTACCTCTCTCAGCGGCGCCGGCGGCCTCAAGCTGGCGACGACATCACATGACGGCATGGTGTCGTCACCGGCACCGGCGCCGACGAAGCCCGAGCCGATGCAGGTTCAACCGCTGCCTGACGGCTCTCCGTCAGCGGCGGCGCCGACCTCGCAGGGTGGTGGCGGCGGCGGCGGCGGCTGGGCGCCGCAGGGCCAGGGCTCCCCAGCGGGCCTCGGGCCTGGTCAGGTATACTTGGTGGTTGACCCGGCCACCGGTCTGGTGGTTGGTACGGCACAGGCAACAGGTATGTGAGTGAGAAGGCAAGAGGATTGCGCGCTTTGAGTTTGGAAGTCATGCTGCGCTTGGCTTTGGATGCTTTGGGGTTTGCAGTACCTCTCGTACTTTGTCGTTTGCTGTTTAAAGAATGATAAAGATGCTATTAAAATCTTAATTAATATTAAAATCCTAATTAAGAAATGAAGAAGCCCTAATTAAAAAAGTCATACGTTTCACATACACGCGCACCCCCCAAAGACTGCAATGCACCCAAAGATGCGTGACTGTTTTTTTGTTGTGGAATTTCGTTGTAGGTTAGTTTACGGTTATTACCTGCCTGATCGCTGACGCCACTCTGCAGGTGCTAGCACCCCGGGCTCGCTGGCTCAGAGCTCCCCGGGCGCCCCCGCCGGGCCCCACGCCGACCGTCCTGTTGGCGGCGGCGGCGGCGGCGGCGGCGGCCACACACAAGGGGGTGTTCGCAGCGCGAGGGGCTCATTGGATTTGCAAGTGGCCGCCAGCAACACTGCGATGACGGCCGTCGGGCCTTCTGGATCTGGATCTGGATCTGCCGGCTCTGGATCCAGTCAACTTCAATATCATCCTAGATCCGCTGCTACCAATCGCTCCAGCGGAAGCCCTGGGCTGCAAGGAAGCGGCAGCGGCGGCGGCGGCGGCGGCGGCGGCGCCATGGATGTGACGCGGGCGACGTTGTCGATGATGAGTGGAGGCGGCGGCGGAGCCGCCGGCACCGGCAGCGGTGGCATGCCGTCGGCTGCGGCGACGGCAGCGGCGGCGGCGGCCAACACTGCCGCCGTTAACCAGCACAACGCGCTGGCTCTAGCGAGCCTGGCGGCGGCGGCGGCGGCGGCGGACTCGGCGGGCAGGTCCGCTACTGGCGGCGGTGGTGAAGGCTGCCGCACGGCTACGGCGGCGGAGCTTTTGATTCTGTTGGCGTCAGCTAGTGCGGCGGCGGCGGCGCCGTCGGCTGCTGGCGGCGGCGCCGCTATGCCGTCAGCGGCGGCCACGTTGGCGAGTAGTCTGGATCCAGCGACGGCCGCGGCCCTCCTCAACGTAAGTAGGAATCTTAACTCGATTACTGGATTACAATAATGAACATTACAACAACCTTATATAATAACAACCTTATATAATGGCATATCAAACGCAAAATAATTAGGGTAAGAGAATTATTACGGTCGAATCACGTAACAGGTTTAAAAAAGCTGAAAAATAAAATTCGCGCAGTCCTTGCGCAGTCATCTACTACGGTACACACTACTAAGTGGTGCACGTTCGGTTGGTTTCTGTTGTCGTCGTTGCAAAGTGTTGGTTACTGTTTTCGTTACCTTGTCAGCCGTGTGTTTTTATAGCCGTGCGCTTTCAGCTGCTGACCCATTCTCTTTTGCTCCACCGCCGCAACCGCAGGAGGGCCTGGACACTGGCGGATTGAATGACGATGTCGTACTCGCGCTGGCGCAAGCGGCGGGGGTGCTCGACGCCACTACCAGCGGCACGCAATCCGCACCAGGCGGCGCCGCCGCCTCAGGCGGCGGCGGCGCCGTTGGAGTTCCTTTACCACTATCACTCGCCATGCCGTACTCGCCGGCAACGGCCGTCAGCTCCCGATCCGGCGGCAGCGGCGGCGGCGCCGCCTCCGGCGCTTGCGTGGGGCCCCCCCCGGGCTTCGCTGCAGCTCTCCTCAGTCCCCCGGGACCGAACCTCATGTTGCCGGTGGCCACCCACCACGCCATCGCCGGTCTGCCTGACTTTGGTGCAGCTGGCGGCGGCAGCAACGCCGCTGCCGCCGTGCGCGCCGCTGGGCTGTTGGGCGCCGGCGGCGCCGGCGCCGCCGCCGGCCTTGCCGGCCTGGCGGGTTTCGGCAGTCCTGGCGGCGGCACGTGGCGTTCGCCGTCCTGGCGGAACTCCAGCGCGCTGAGCGGTCTTGGCGGGCTGAGTAGTCCAGGGGCGTCGGCGGGGGCGCGTACGACACAGGCGGCGGCGGCCATGGCGCCGCAGGGGCTGTTGGCGGGCCTGTCGAGCCCACCTGGGCCGCGAGGAACCGGGCCTAAACACAACACGCTGTACAAGGTGCAGGGGGGGTTGGAAGTATATATATGTATGTATTTACACACATATGTACGGATATGTATGTTCTGTCGCCTTGCAGCTTGTTATTTGTGTTTGTGTTTTAGCTCGGAAGGTAGGTATTGACATCTGCTGTACTCTGCTGTACTTTGCTGTACTCCTTAAAATCTATATTATCCCAAAGTCAAGGAGAATCCTCCTCATGCACTTGACATAAATACTCTTCTTACCATTCCCCCTATCGTTTGCTGCCCCATTATGATTGTTTGCTGCAGACGGAGATGTGCCGTTCCTGGACGGAGACGGGGAGTTGCCGTTACGGAAGCAAGTGCCAGGCGAGTGTGTTTGTGTGTATGTACGTTTGTATATCTGTATGTAAGTTGGTATGTAAACTCTTTCGTCCAGTCACCCGACATCCGTAGAGGATTTTCACCTAAACAAAAGGTTTCACCGGGCCAGACTGGTGTATGATGTGTGGGACAGGGGGGTCATATCTTCATCCGTGATCGCTACCCGGCGAAACCCTGCCTTCCCCGGTATTTCGGCGCACCCTCATCCAGTCACCCTAGTCAACTTCTCAGTGGATCGCTTAGGCTCCGCACCCACCACCGGCATCCAACGGAATCTGCCGGGTCGACAGCGGCCCAATTCCATTCCTGGTGTATGTATGTATGCACATACAGTTGACGGGTTAGAAAGGAGAATGGAAATATTGAAGATGAAGACTGTGAACCAGGTTATTAGACATCGTGATGACTTGGTATATGGTGACTTCATTCAACGCCAGCGTTTTCTCTTGCATAATGGCAATGACCTCCGCAACATGACACGGCCTTGACGTCATATTACGTGTAATAAATATTACGTGTAGTGCCGTACGCCCGAATGAGTGCCGTACAACCCTTGCTTCTTATATCGCGCTAGGAAAGTTCGCACATGTTTGTTGCTACTATAAAACATTTCTCCCCTACGCTCCCCCCCGCGCTTTGATTGTGTCCAAATTGAATCTCAAAACAGTTCGCTCATGGTCCAGAGGAATTGCGGCCAGTTGTACGACACCCCAAGTACAAGACCGAGGTATGACAAGCGCCGTAACTGCAATCCGTTTTTCCCTAGGGCGTTTGTTACCCCAGAGTTCTAATAAAGCCGTAGGGGGCTTCTTACCCCAGAGTCCTAATAAAGCCCACTGATCGGTAACTGTTTTAAGTTACGATGATGGACTTACGAGAGTCGTAAGGGGCCCAAGGTTTAGCTCGACAATTATGGTAGCGCAGCATGAAAACATGAAAACCCGCTAATCCTATTTATATCCTTATGGCGCGTAGAGTCATGGGTTTTGTATTTTGTACTACGTATTCCTTCACTAGTTTATAAATTCGTTTGTGTGTGGAATCAGCAAATTTTTTACCTACTTATCCACGACCAGCAGCACGTGCTTGTGACGAACTTAACCGTTCACCGATTGCAACTGATACGAAGCCTTTCCCTCGTGCCCAGCACTGCCGTACCTTCGCGGCGACTGGTATCTGCCAGTACGGCAATCGGTGCCGTTTCATCCATGCTGCCGCTCCGGGGAGCGCTGTTAGCACGCCACGTCCGCTGTTGGGCCCGGACAACGTGGGCGGTGGCGCTGCACTCCAGGGAGCGGCGGAGGCAGCCGGTACGGCTGTGTGGTCGCGGAGCGCGGGGTCGCCGGGCGCCGCCAACGGGGTGAGTTCTTCTTAATTTAAAATGTAAAATCTAAATCGTAAAACCGCCTGAAATCCTAAAACCTGTGGGATATTCTGCTCACCTTTTTTTAAGGTCTTGTTTTGTCCTTTTGACTGTGCATGCATTTCGGTTATATTCCATCGATCATCGACGACCCTTCGTGCCTTCAGGCTCTTCCCGCTGCTGCAGCATCGCTCCTGTCGCCCGCCAAGACACCCCTGTTCTCGCCCACCGGCCGGGGAGCATCGCGCCACAGCGCCTCCCTCTCCTCCCCGCCATTCAAGATGCCTCGCCTGTGCGACCAGCTGGCGCCTCTCATGCAACTGCCGGCGGCCAACAGCGGCGGCGGCAACGGCGCCGCCAGCCGCGCCGTCAACGCCAGCCTCGCGTTGCTTAGTGGGGGCGCCGCTGGATCGCTCGGTACGGATGCCGGCGTCGCCAACGGCGTCGCCACTGGCGGCGCGGCCGCGGATGCGCTGTTTAGCGCGTTTGGTCGGACTAGCGACAGCGGCAAGGCCACGTCCAGCTCAGGCACCCCGATGAGCACCGGTGCGATTGCCAGCAGCTCCCAGGCGCCGCAGCCGCAGCCGCAGCCGCCATCAGGCTGTTGTTGTCAGGAATCGACCGCAACTTCTGCCGCCGCCAAGGAGGATGCTGGCGGTAGTAGCGACGATAGCAGTAGCGGCAAGGAGTCGCCATCGCCGTCGCCGTCGCCGTCGTCGTCGGACAGGGCTGCGGTGGCTGCTGAGGGACTGGCGGTGCAGGTGTGCACAGAGTGACTTGGCAGCAGCTGATGAGGTTTGAATTTGAAGACGGGAAAAAACTTTTAGCAGCTGATCTGATCTGCCGAGGCGGCCTGTTTAGGCACCGTCTTGGAAGAACCTTCCCTCCCTTCCCTTCCGTCTTCCAGGAACTGCTAATAATCAGGAATCTTTTTCTCAAAAGTATTTTTAAAGTCTTTTCTTCAAAGTCTTTTCATTCAAAAGTCTTTTTTTCCGTAGCAGCACCACGCTGAAGTCACGAGCATTGTGGGCAATTGGTAGTTGACAGTTGACAGTTTTAAACGTGGATGGGTAGTTGGGAGTAGCAGTAAAAATGGTATACATGTGGATTTTCGCGCATGTGCCTTCCTCGTGTATTCTTTCGATTGTTCGATTCCAAGGGTAATAATAAAGGTGGAAGGTAAGAAGTTTTGAAGAGGGTATGCTTGTATGGGGAAGTAGTTGGCAGTAGTCCCACGGGGTTTTGTTGCTGGGTTGTGGGAGCAGGGGGTCGATGGAAGGACGGGGCCAATAAAAGGGTTGGGAAGGGGACGATTTCGAAATCTGAGCACCGTGGGGGCTGTGGGGTAGTGTGAAGAGTGCGAACATTTGGGACCCCATTTGGGACTCCATACTGCCGTACTGTCGTACAAATGCCTGTAGACAAGGTTATAGGCGGCTTCGCACCACACGACGTTTCTTGGTATGATGTTAAAAAGTGGGAATGGCAGTGGGAGTGGCAGTGGGAGTGGCAAAGTGGCAGTGGCAGCGGTGGTGGTCTTGTCGGCGTGCAATACAGTGGCAGCGAGGCCGGAAAGAGTCACGGAGGCACTTTTGTGCTCATAGCGTGTGGTTTTTATTTTATATTTGCAACAACCAACCAAACAACAACCATTTCGCGTGGTCCCTCCTCTTGCCGTGCGGCTGATAGGGAGGGGACACGTCCATCCCATCCCATCTACCCACTCCTGATGGAGGAGAGTTTGGCCGTCATGTTGTCTGTACATAATCTCTTAAAATGGCCCTTTCTTTTTTGTGTGTCTCTCCCGATTATCAAGAAAGTGGCACGACGCACAAAAGCCGTTTCTATGCGCGTTTCATTACCTGTGGGTCCTTTCATTACCCAAGGCCTGATAGATCCAGTACGTCTTTTCGCTGTCGAGAGATTCCCTGTAGACACCATCAGCATCAACATGTTTGGGGCCGCATGTTGATGACCGCATGCTTTAGGCTGTTAAGGGGGAGGGGATGACGAATGCCCGGCTGAATGGCCGGGGGAAATTACGGAGGAAGGGGGGATGGGGTTCGAGAAGTGTTGTTTTCTATTCAGTTCAGTTGCGATCTTGTCGTCCGGTACCAAGCGGTGCTACTGGAGGATGGGTTTATTCTAATTGTCCTTTTATAATTGTCCTGTTTTAAAGGAAAAGGAGAAATTGCTCGTACAGTACGTCATCTGTTGTCCATGTTGACATTGATCATCTTCAGCGAACAGTAAGGAGGGAGCGGTTTATGGCGGGCCATTATGGGCACCACTGGCCAGTCGGCTGGGCAGCGTGTGGCATCCTACTTGCTAGGCATATATGCCGTACGTTCGGCCGTACTCTAGTACTATGGCTGAGAGATGCCAACTCCGATGCGAAAGTATATTTGTCGCTGTTATGGCATGCATGGCGAAAAGCTTAGTGTACGCTCTGTGCTTTGATTATGTTTTTTAATCCTTAAAAGATTCTGGCGAGGCGGGCATCCTGGTACGGTAATGCCGTACCGTACGGCGCCTTCGGGATCCCCGCACGCATACGTTTCTTATCAGTGTGTGTTTCGATGAACATCCTGCTGTGTACTACGATATTGGATTGGAGAGGGAGGTTTCAAATAACGAAACTTCCAAGATTATAATGCTCTCGGAAACAGGATTATGATTTCTCGGAAATGGTTCTTCTTAAATGATACAGCAGAGGTTTATGTCGCCCTGGCGTGTAGTTATCCCCAGTTTCGAAATCGCTTCTTTTAAATGGACTTACGCGCCCTTGGAATGAAAAGGGTTTATGTAAAAACATATCCCAAGAGCTGGAGAGATGTTTTAGCGCATTTGGTAGCATCGCTGTGCTGTATGTTGGCGAAGCAATTTGTTGCTGTTTGAAAACAGGAGGGCGGACACATGAAGCTGTATAGTATCATGTGCGAAGGGGAGGAGGTGAAGAGAGAGATACCACATGTCGGCATGCCGTCTTGCTTTCGTGCGTCTCGTGATGTGGACGTGCCTTGGACGACAAAAGGCCTCTCCGGGGAGGGGAGGACCTTGTCGCCTCCGTTACTGCACAAAAGCTTTTGAAAACGAAAAGCGGCGGATGAAGGAAAAAAATGGCGGGAACATGGCCTTTTTGTGGCTAACCACTTCACATCATGCGGCATGAGAAGGCATAGGTTTTTATTTGTGTTTTTTTTGCCCGCCTTGGCGCCGGCGCGCTTGTCCTCGCTCTGATGCTGTGATGGCTGTAGCTGTCGGTGTGATGGCTGTAGCTGTCGGTGTGATGGCTGTAGCTGTTGCTGTGATGGCTGTAGCCGCGGCGGTTGGTTGAGTATCAGCCGGTGCTAAGGTGTCGGTGGTTCGTTATTAACTCCCCGTCACTACATACTGCTGCCGTCGAAAGGACGAGTAGTCGGTTGTGAATGTGTGTACAGTTCTGCGGGGTCGTTCGCCCTTATTGGCGCAACGTTTGGAGCCTGATGATGATGATGATGATGATGATGACGACGACTTGCTACTACTGTATGTTGTAACTGTTTGTCGGTCTCCTTTTCGTAATCTGCAATGTCTGTTCTTGCACGTCTTTTGTAGATTATATGATTCGATTGTGACGGGGGATATTGATAATTCCAGGAGAATGAAGAAGCCCTTGGCTTTATCTGTACGCGGTTTAAAGTAGGCAATATGCGCGGGTTGTGCGCGGTATTCGCAACAATTAGGCGTATGTGCATTCGGCGGGAGAAGCGGAAGACGACCTGCGTTTGCCGATTGAAGTTGAGGGGGAGAGACAATCTACACCAACGTTGCATTAGCAGCAGGAACTCATACGTTCGCACGTCATGGGTTTCGCGCGCGCCCCCTCAACCCGCGTGACATGCGACGGCGTATGTGTCCCGTTTCTTCCGTCGATACCCAGACACCGCGCGTGGACGGCTTTGTTTTTGCTTGCGATCGTTAGACGACAAAAAATTGAGGTCAAAAACAGTCTTTTATGTCCACATCCTGGAGTGCATAACGTCATCGCTATTATAAATAATAATAATAATAAAGTCCAAGAACATCTGCACATCGACTGTTATGTGTGCGGGTCTATCTGCGTGTTAGTAGTTTTGTCGTTGGATTCCAACGGGTTGTAGTATAAAGTTTTCGTTATTAGGAGGAAAAGGTAAAGTTTATGCGGGTTTGCAATATTGATGGGTTAATAGCTTCATGCGAACTGAACAGCAGAAATAGAGAAGTGTCTTAATGCGTGTGCGTGCAGTGCGTTTATATTTCATGGATTGTGTATGCTTATATAGTTGATGTATCGGCGTGCATGTATGTAATCTTATACGAGGTGAAGGCAGGGAGTAACCTAATAAGTATTGTATGCGGTTCATATGATATACTGGTAGTAAAGATGTAGTGCGGGGAATCAGGCAATCATGTAACGGGCAATACCGTTCTCACGCAGCCCATGAGCATAATCACTTGTTTTTCACACAAGATGGGATAATATTGTGGAATAATCAGCAAAAGATAAAAACCACAGATCACTGCTGCAGCGGCGGCGCTGTATATCGTCATTTATATGCGCCTTTGCCCTTCGGGAGTTCGGATGACGCTGCGGTACAAATTACTAAAACATTGCGTATGTAATTCTGAATAACATTTCACGCACTTCCTACACATGTACTATTCTCCAGTTCGGGTGGTAAGGAGGCTGGGTTCCAAGCTCAGCCGGTTGAGATGGATGCGGCGCGCAATGCACCGTCCATGGATTTGCATCGCCGCCTTAGCAGCAAGTGTATATACACCAGTTTCATACATCACTCCAACGCCACCGGCCGCCGCACCCACGGCCCTTGGAGCTATCCATAATAATGAGCGTATTAGCCCAAACACGACACCGTTCCTTCTCACTTGCAGCCCAGTGGCGTACAGCCTCCCCTGCAGAATACCGCGGGACGACTGGCTGCACCAGGACGACTGGCTGCACCGGGGCCGAGCCCTTTTCCGCATCGAACTTCTTGAAGAAGTAGCTGCTGAGTGTACCCTAGTCCTGACCACGTTCGTCCCTCCCCTGTGCAGCTGACGAAGTAGAAGCTGATACGCCACTGGCACTATATTTATTATTCTACGTATATTATGGCAAAATTCACAACGGAGATAAAATCCGCGTCTTAATGTCCCAAATATAACTCCATATTAAAAGCACGTCAAGTTTTCTCACACTTCCGCGCCTTGCTTGTACCTGTGTACTATTACATGAGCACTTCTGCCTGCCTGTTGTATCACGACTTTTTTTAGAATTAGAGAATTACCGATCGCGATTGGTGGATGCAAATCCCGTGGTACACCTGGGCAGGGTACTACACTGCCGCCAACCTTGGTTACACGGTATTACACGGAACTGGAACAAGCGACTCCGAGGGCTCGTTACCGTTGCTGCGCTGTGCTATAGATGCCACCTACGCACACTACGACTCCACCGAGTGGATAACAGAGATTACCGCGGGCGTGCACCCGCACACTCTCTTGATGATGTACTACGACACGTACGACGAGACATAACTTAATCAAAACCTAGGCCTGATGATACCATACGGAACAAAATATGTCGCCAGCATCGCTGTGCCGAACACCTGTATGTATGTGTATATAAGCTCATATGTATATGGTAATACCATTATATGATATACCATTAAGGCAGCCTGCTAGCTAGCTAAATAAAAGGAAGAGCGCTAACAGTCCTTCTTAAAAAGGCCTTTTAAAGGCCATGATCTATACATTACCTTATAGGAGCTGCCTTACCGCCAATAAGACGCTACACATGCACTAACTGACTAACTGTCCACTGACATATGACACGGTTCTAATGCGCCCCACAAGGCTTGTACAGATAGCCCCAGCTGGAAGACACAGCGAAGGGCGGCACCAGGAATGCGCGCGGCTCCACAGGCCGGCCAGCTGGCTGGACAAGTGCACAGAGACTTTCAATGGGCCTCTGCCGGACTAGCACTGGGAGTTCCGGAGCGCGCACACACACACATATATACCTACGAAGTATGTGTGTGTGAGGTTGAACGAGTAAAATTCAACAACCTCGCCTCGTTCGGTTTCCCCATATGTGCATGGGAGACAGGATGCGCGTTTTGTACTTGAAAATGTTGTACTCCATCCTCGCAAGACGCCGCATACTCCCCCGTCCGGCAACCCAAGGGGACCAACGGCGTCATTAAGTGAAGAGCGGATGTTCCCTGTTGATGCACACACCTTCGCCCTAGGCTTTGCCTACTACTGCGTGCCTCTGCTTTCAGCCGCATCTAGCACTCTCATTTAGCACCCTCCCCACCTGACTCGCTTGCCAATGAAAGATCGAGACTAAAGAAAGAGCACAGCAACACAGCTATCAAGCGTTGTGATGATTTTGAACAAAAGAGGATGTGCGTGTGTAGCCCCACTAAAACCCCACAAAGTGAACATACTCCAACGCGCGCACAGGGATGAAAAAAAGATGCGCGAGGCATTAAAGCAAAAAAAACTAGCGCCATACGTACTTCCCCTTCCCAGGCCCGCAGCGATGAAAATGATAAACCAAACGAGGCGAGTAGAGTCATATGGCTTCGGTTGCGATAGCTGTTGTTGGACAATTACCGAGCCCTTGTCGCCGTCCATTGTGACCCGAGGACGAAAGCAAAGCTGCGGCACCTTGGCTGAGGTTAACAACAGACAGCAGTAGCACCACTTTGCGCAAAACGTCGCGCATGTTGCGACCACTCATGCATCGGCAGCAGCCCACGGAGGGTTTGCGCAGTCCACAGCGCGCGAGCGCGCGCGGGCGTGCCTTAATAATAATGCGCATATGTGAGAAGATAGACGTAAGGATTTTTAGATGCCAGAACGAATGAGCTCCGAAACCAAGGAGACAGCTAAACAAACATGAATACACCCCCACACACTGGCGGCTCCGTCCACAGCCTCTTGGAGCGAGATGCGAAAAAAAGTGCAGTGGTTCGTCTCTTTTTCGAAAGATACCCCATCCAAACGCGACCTGCATGGAAAGTCCCGAAAGACACATGCCCCCCCCTGGAACAGCAGACGTTCCTGCACATATGATAAATCCGGGAACTACTGCGACACGACCACATTATTCTTGCCTGGCCGAAAATGTAAAATTACATGGCACTCCGCTCAGTTGCACACAAGTCATCATGCGCACACCCGCGACGACGCTCCGCCGCTGACATCGATATCGAAATTACGAAAATACAGCCCATCCTCGTTATGGTATGCCTCGGACGTTTCCCTTCCGCCAGCGGCTCAGGGCGACATATGACGAAGAGGAGGGGGAAGCCTGCTGAAGGATTTTCACATGTGCACATCTCCTGCATAACGCATGTCCTACCTCGCAATGTACTTCGCTACCTGCGATCCATAATAGAACAAAAAAGCTAAAATCTAGGAAAACGGTTGTGGTATTCTCACTTCCTGTTGTTGCCGCGTCGTGTGTGGCCATGGGAGGATGCTTTAACACCGTTGTTTTATCTCTTCTGCTTCATCTCCCGCAGCCTGCCATTCAGCTGCTCCATGGCACCCCAAACCTTGCCGTACCGCGTCACCAGCGGCGGCGCGAGCGCAGCCTCCCAACCGCCTCCGCCACTACCTTGCCTTCCCCGGGCCTGCCCGTTGCTTCCCCCCGCCACTGCCGCCGCCGCCAGTCCGCAGGCTCGCGCGTACGGCAGAAGTTCTGAGCGTAGCAGCACCCCTCGTGCCTCACTCAGCAGATCGCCTAACTTGGCCATGTAGATTTGATCTTGCTCGTGCTGCTCCCCTTGCTGCTTATCCTCCTGTTCTGTCTCATCCGCCGCCTGGTTAGGCTCTACCGCGGGGTCCGCTGCTTGCCCTTCCGACACTCCCTGCTGCGGCTTCTCCCGCAGACGCAGCTGCTCCGCCTCCTCCTTCAGCATAAAACCCACATCCGCGACTTTGCACAAACTGACAGCCAAATCACACAAGTCCTGGACAACCGCCACCTGCGCGCATCCCTCCGCACCCGCTCCCGTTGCCAATGCCGCCTCGCCATTCGCGCCCTTGGCAACCGTCTCCCTCACCGGTGGCCCTGCAGACACAACCTCACGCCGTATCTCCAGCGCGGCCTCATACTGCTCCTTCGCCTCTGCCAGGCGGCCCGACATGAATAGCAAATCGCCCTGTTTGTTGTGGGTCACAGAGATTGCCGAGTCCGCTTCTCTGCTGCGGCCCCGCCAATGAGCCAGGCAGATCAAGCTGGCAGCGTAGTAACGCAGCGCAGCGGCAGGATCGCCAAGACGGCGGTAGCAGTCGGCCTTGCAGCCGAGGATAGTGCCCAGCCGGATGGCGGTTTCGGAGCTGGCCTTTGCCGCCGCCGCGAGGTGCGGGCGCAAGACCTGGTCCTCGTCAAGGGTGGTGGGGTGGGAAGCTGCTGCATCGGCGGCAGCGACCGCAGGAACGAGGCTGGCTGCGGCAGTGGCAGTAGAAGCTGCAACATCAGCGGTATTAGTGGTCGTGATTTGGTAGGCGGGCTCGGAAGGGGGAGTTCCAGGGGCGGCTGGGTCTTTTGGCGGCGCGACCAGGGCGTCCGTGCACAAGTCCAGGCGGGCCAAGCCAGCCTCGGGGTTGCCTCCGGCCAAGGACTGAAGCGCGAGCTGCAGCAGTAATGATGGAAGGTCTAGGTTCGATTCCGAGGTTCCGGAGCCAGCCGGGGCCTTGCCAGCGGAGGTCACGGGGCAGGAGGCTGGTTTCGCGGAGGTCGAGGCAGCGATGGCAGCGGGGCAGATGCCCGGCGGCGGTGCTGCAGCGGATGGCTTGGACATGAGCTTCGCGTGGCCCAGTAGTATTTTGTTTATTGTGGAAGCTAAAGAGGTGTCAGGCTTGGTGCTATCGATGTCGGCGCCGCAAACAGGGCAATCACGGAAGCGGCGCACGCAGAACGCGCAGAAGGTGTGGCGACAGCCGCTTGTGACGACGGGGTCGTGCAGCAGGCCCCGGCAAAGGACACAGTGATAAGGCGATAGTTCATCCTTTCCAGCTCCCTGACCGCCAAATCCAAGAGGGCAAGTTGCCATGGTTTCGCAAAAGCCTTAAACGATGCAAAGCGCTAGAAGCTAAAATAGCTAATGGCGTAAGTATAAGGAGATGTTTGCATCTGTCGAATTATGCAATAACATGCATGAGAATATGTGTATTTGATCGGGCTCCTCTCGAAAAGGTACGCCATGTTAGTCACACTCTAATACAATGTGTCTATTTGCCACTTGCGCCCCGCTGAGACTAGGACAATAAACATAATCCTAGGCCAATATTAAACATGGCTGATCAAATGGATACAACTCCGTCGGCTGGCGCAGCGCAGGTGTGCACGTTGTGCGTGTGCCGGCTGCAGGGGAAAATGATTTTCATAAGCTGTTGAATGCTGTTTACCCCGCTCATCCCCCTCCTTGCCTTGTGTGTCGATATCACCCGACGATCTCCATGGTTTCGCAGTCGGACCTTACGTCAGCAAACTACTATTTCGACAGTTACTCGCATTTCGGTAAGTGTGGTGAAATACATGGAACCTGCAAAGTGCAGGTTTTGTGTTGGGATGGTAGGCATACCCGCCGCCATTCCCCCAGCCGCCAAAGCAGATAACACTTCCTTAGCATGTAGCACATCACAAGAATTGTATGTCATCTCCTTGAGTCCCCGTACATAGGGGAAGTGCACCAAACCACGCTGGTCAGCGGCCTCTGGGTCAAACCCTTGCTGACTGAGACACCGTGGCGACCCCGGGGACCCCATGCCCTGTACTGCTTTCTCTCACTTTGCTAACACCGCAAATGCATAAAAGGCTCACAGGACGTTCTGGTCCTCAAAACATTCCCCTTCACTAGCACTGCCTTCGGCCAAGGAGTTCCGCAGAATTTCCCCCTTCGTGCGGCAATTACAACCGCACCCACAATTACACCCACCTTAACGAACTTAAGAAGCTTCCAAGAAGCATATGCTGGGGGTTTCATGTATCGAGGCCTGTCCTGCACAGGGGAATTAATTTCCATGTCCACTCTAGGACTGCCCATATCGCGCGCGGTCCGGGTGACTTTTACACAAATTCCCGTCTATTCAATCCGCTTTTCCGCTGTCGCTGCACTCCTCTGTCACACCTCCCCGTTGCCTTGACCCCCGCATGCATCCATGGCCCACATCTCTGTGTTGTTATGACATGCCTACGCCCATGCCTGCGTCTGTACGTCGCCACCTCCCGTCCGAAGTCCCGTCCCATTACCTTCCTGACACTTGGAGCCCGGCCGCAAGTTCCACGGCACAGATGCCGCAAGTTCCTTTCCTGCGCACCACACAGTTAACTCCCCGCCCCAATAACTCCCACCAACAGTTAACTCCCCCAATCCCCACGTTCAGCGCACATGTTCGAGCACACACATGTTCTTAGAGCATCTTATCACTCCCACACCCAGCACCACGTCCACCAACCCAAACGCAACCGTCTCCGACCCTAAGAGGGGCCCGCCAGCACCTCGATTTCCTCTTCTTGCTTCGAAGATAGACACCTCTACACATACCTCTACACATACTTCTCCGCCTCCTTCCCTCCCCCTTCCCTCCTCATTCCCTCCCCCTTCCCTCCTCATTCCCTCCTCATTCCCTCCCCCTTCCCTCCCCCTTCCCTCCTCATTCCCTCCTCATTCCCTCCCCCTTCCCTCCTCATTCCCTCCCCATTCCCTCCTCATTCCCTCCCCCTTCCCTCCCCATTCCCTCCTCATTCCCTCCTGTTGTTTCCCGCCGTCAGGCATCCATGAGGAGATGCTCAAGGACAGTGTCCGCACGCGGACCTACATGAGCGCCATCATGAACAACGCCTTCCTGTTCAAGGACAAGATCGTTCTGGACATAGGATGTGGCACCGGCATTCTGTCCCTATTCAGCGCAAAGGTTTGTGCGGGCGGGACCGCGCGCGCGCTGGGGCGTGGCAGGGTGGTGGTGGTGGTGGTAGGGGCGAAGGCGCGAGATATGCTCATCAAGGCGAGATGTGCGGAGGCACACTGGGTGGGAGCCCTGGAGTAGTAGTTCGGGGAATAGGTTCGGTAGCCGCGTGCCGCCGATGTCCCATGAGGAAATTGGGGTTGAGCGGTCACCGGTGCGATGTCGCCAGCAGTTCGGCTGCTGCTGTATATGGCTATAAAAGGCGGCGGCGGCGGCTGAGCGGAGACCTACTGAATTTGAATCTCCTGCCGGAGATAGACCTAGTGAATTTGATCAGTCGTAGGTGTTCTCGCTCTACCTTATCTGTCCCTACCGTACCGCTTCCGAACTCCTTCGAGCTCCACCTTGTGACGTACCGGCCGTACAGGCCGGCGCTAAACATGTGTACGGCATCGAATGCAGTACAATCGCTGAGCAGGCCAAGCAAATCGTCAAAGATAACAACTACGAGGACCGCGTGACCATCATCAAGGGCAAGGTAGAGGAGGTGACGCTGCCGGTGGAGAAGGTCGACATCATTGTGAGCGAATGGATGGGCTACTTTTTGTTCTACGAGTCCATGTTGGACACCGTGTTATACGCGCGGGACAAGTGGCTGGCTCCCGACGGCATCATCATGCCTGATAAGGCCACCCTGAGTTTGTGCGCCATCGAGGATGGCGAGTACAAGGTGCGATTTGGGTGGGATTTGGCGGGGGAGGGAGAGGGAGCGCGGCGCTGCGCTTTTTGTGTGTGTATGGGGAAGGTGGAGGGTATGGTGTATGGGGAAGGTGGAGGGGGGTAGGAGAGGTTCTTCCTGAAAGGGGGAAAGGGACCTCCAGAGGCGTGGAGGTCTTTCTTAAGTTTTCTCCCCCGTCGTTTCCCATTTACCCCGAAGAACTGCATCTTGCATAGCCAAGGCCAGAGACCTCCAATGCCACTCGGCACTCAGCTCCGGAAGCTCACCCCAGAACCCCACTTCCGTCCTCTTTCTTAGTCAGCCTGCGGGCCCCCTTTGTTTCTCCCCGCGGCCGTGTTTCCAACTCCGTCTTCCCACCACCACCACCACATACCCACGAATGCGCTCTTTCCTATCCTTCCCTCCTTTTTTCCCTCTTTTTGTAAATTTTGCACCCCAGCACGACAAGATTGAGTTTTGGGACAACGTGTACGGCTTCAACATGAGCTGTATTCGCCAGTTGGCGATTGCCGAGCCTCTGGTAGACATCGTGGAGCCTGACCAGGTGTGCACTCACGGGGGTCTCAGTGTTTCGGAGCTGGAAGTAGGAGAGAGGTGAAATGGATGATGAGATGCGGGGCGCGGAGGGGAGGGGAGGGGAGGGGAGGGGAGGGCAGTTGAGAGGGGATTCTCTCTGGCAGCCATCGCTTTTCGCTTTATACTTACCGCCGCCTCCTTCCTTCCTTACCTCCCATCCTATTACACACCGCCCATCTGGGTCGCTTACGGTGGTGTCGTGTCCCAAGTGACTATTGCTTTGTTCTTTACCAAGTAAACTCTTTCTTTGCCATTGCCATTGCCTTTCTCCTTTCCTTGCCATTACGCATTTCCCGGAAGCCCTTTTCGCCTGTCTGGAACCCCCCGACCTACAACCTTCATATCCTCATCTCTTCCGCGCTGCCTTCCTGACATTTCATCGCCATCATTTTCATCATCACCCTGTTCCCCTCGTCCACTTTCAGATTGCCACCACCACCGTGACGGTGGTCAGTGTGGACATCTCGACCATGAAGAAGGAGGACGCCAGCTTCTCGGTGCCCTTCTCCCTCACCCTCAACCGCAACGACTACGTGCACGCGCTGGTGGCCTTCTTCGACGTGGCCTTCACGCGGGGGCACAAGCAGCTCGGCTTCTCCACCTCGCCACGCAACCGTGCCACCCACTGGAAGCAGACCGTGTTTTACCTGGAGGACACGCTGGTAGGCTGGCTGCGGGGGGGGCCCGGGGGGGGGGCCGGAGGGATGGATGGATCATTGCAGTGCCTTGTGGCAAACCAGGCGAGCAGTTTCATTTTCATCCCAATCTTTGTAACACCAGGCAAGTAGAGTACTCATGGAAATGCCAAGGGAGCTGAACCCTTCTTACACAATTCGTGCCGTCTCTTCACACACCAGACCAGGGTCTGGTTCTGCACGCTCGTCTTGTCTTTTTTTACCTTTCGACCCCTGGACTACCTAAATGGCGCAGATCGCCTGCAAGGACGAGACCATCAAGGGCTCCCTCCACTGCAAACCCAACGCCAAGAACCCGCGCGACCTGGACATCACCATCGACTACGAGTTCAAGGGCGAGCGAGGGCAAGCCAAGAACACGCAGAATTATCGCATGAGGTAAAAGAAACAGGTCGCCGTCTGCGTCTGCAAGGGACGGAGACTGCGGCTGCAGCGGCGGCAAAACGCGATGACGGGAGGGAAAGCGCTCGGTGTGCCTGCTGCCGGAGGGATGATGGCCTGGTGGGGGATGCGGAGGGCGGTAACGGCGGCAGTGACCACAGCTTGTCGGGAGGCTTAGGAAGGGGAAAACAGGTGGAGTCTTGGGGTCCATGAAGGGGCACACGGAGTGGGAAAGCAGCAAAGATGGAAAGCGGACGCGGACAAAATACCCAACGGCTGGGATGAATGGTGGGGTACATATTAGGTCAGGAAAGTCAGACGGTCCTAAGCCGCTGGGGTGTGGCGCTTGGGTGCCGATGAATGGTTGAGGGTGAGTGCTACCATATCTTGAATGGTGAGGGAGGGGGCGGTCCGGGGAAGATGGGCTGGAGCCCAGGGGGACTATCCCGCAGGGTTTGGGGAAGGAGGATTGTGTGCGCGCGGCGCGCGCGCGTGCGTGAGGATGGGTTTTCCTGGAGGGAAGAACCGCCGCAGCCAAGCTTTTTGTCTTTTGGGGTGATGTAGCATGGGGTGGGAGGGTAAAAATATCGCCGTGACCGATTATGCATCGTAACAACGCGTGGCGCGTCGCGAACCCTTGCTGATTTCCCACCGCACGTCCTCGACAGTAGAGAGCCCTCCCACCGGGTTTTAGCTCCCTGACTCCGCCGCTTCATTATTACAGTCGCTTGGAAAACCTTGTTTCATGAGGTACGTTTCATGAGCATTTGAACGTATGCAAGGCAGTGTCGGGTATTTTATGTTTTCGGTTGTGTTACATGCAATATGCAACTGTTTTTTTTAACGCTTCCTGTCTCGTTAGGGTTCTGGAGCTGTGTTGTTGCTCGTGCGTGTGTAGGTGACCTCTGTGTTTACGAAAGTGGCTTTTGTGTGGGTTGCGAACTTAGCTTGCTTCTCAATGTCGCATTGCAAGTTACATGTCTGTTTTTTGTGCTTGAGCTTGGTTAGCTTTGGAAATTCGTTATGCTTTGCTAGAGTTTTTTTAATGTGCCGATTTGGTTTGGTGTGTGGTTCGTAGTCCTGACAGACGAGCATCTGGGGCTATATACCCAGATCCTGCTGCAATCTGTCCTAAAGAAAACTTAGATCAGATGTTGTTGTCGTCCGCCCTGTATGCGTGTTGTGTGGTGATGCTTACAAGCCACCACATTCCACCACACAGTTTGCAATTGCGACATGCGATGTCTTCAGCTGCGTCCCAGAACAGAGTCCTCATGGATTTTGTTTCCGGCTTCACTGCAGGCTAGGAGAGCGTTGTTTACTTGTGGACGTTCACGAAGTGAGGTACAGGCGGTAGAGTAAATATGCATGGAAGAGGGATTATCGTACGACTGACCATCCGTTGTACATGGATTTCATGTACGCGCACATGGAGGCATGTATACCTCGGCAGCATTGCGAGATATAACGTAAATTCGTACGACATCAAGCTTAAAGGCAACAGCCGCACAGAATCGTTGTCACGCCATATGACGTGCTAACAGACATGATGTCCTGATCACACAACGTATCTCCATAACATACCCGTAATGCACGCATGGCGGCTTTACTTAATTACGGTTCCTTAGATGGTGCGCTCGCTCCTAAAAAACTTGCCTTCCCCGCCATTCCTCGAAGACACGGATGTTGGCATACTGACACGCATATGTACGTAGGTCTGATATGGATTTCCCACGCTTCGATCACATGAAGGACGCTATGAAGTGGGAAACTGAACACCTGGCAAGGATGCAGGAAACTATATGGTCCCACCGCAACTCTATATCGTTCCCTTTGGTCATTAGTATCCTTCATCACTTGTTTCGTTTGAAGTGCGAGGTAGGATGGTGCTTATAGGCGATCTAGCAGCCCTTGAGCCCTCGGCTCGTGTTAGGGTGGTTTGCAGGTACGGGGAACGCACCCACGACCTTGTAACAACAACAGCAACAACATATGTACGTCACAAGTATACGCGTCAACGCACTAATTGCCATGATGGATCGATTAGATGGTACATACATCCATACGCGGTAGTCCCCATAGCTCCCAACGCATCTTCCGCTCATATGCAGTGAACAGACGCATATCACGCACGGCCACAATGCACAGCCGTAAACAGGTCGGAAATTCACAACGTACTATACTATTGCATCTTTTCATGCAGCGCACTGGAATAACTCAAACTTGGCCGCGGATGGCTGCCAAATCCGGGTCGTCAAAAGCACAGATCCTGTCGAGAAACAAGTCCCCTGCAGCTCTGTACTTTTCAGAACACATCGGCACAGCCCGACATTTGCTCGGGATCGCCCCACCTGCTGCGCTGATAATACACAGGGTGCGCTGCGCTGCACACGGGAAGACGTGACTCTCACAACGGCAAGTCGTACCTAAGAAGGATGCCCCTTGGAGACACACACTCTTGCTCACGCTGTCCTAGGAAAGTAGCATATTGCCGTACCACGCATGGAGGTTCACCAATCGCCCAAATCAGCTTCAACCATCGAGCTTTATTCTCTAAAACGACAACTTGAGTTCGCAGCGGTACGGCATTGATGTAGTGTGGCAGCTCTAGGCAGGAGCTCGCGCAATGCACGCTTCCCTTCCGGTACCTATAGCACGTTCTTTCATGATCGGTAAGACATCACCCCACGGGGCCATCGCAACGCGGAGTCACTTCCACCACAACGGCCTGCCCCCAGCCGCCACACCCTCGGGTGCAGAAGCCGTACAGACATACAGTACCCGTACCCCGGCCAAGCGGCCGGAAGCAGGCCAACAAAAAATGTTAACTTGCCGGACAAGAGGAAAGCAGAATCAAAGTTAGATCGCACATAAAAAGCGTTATTAGGTACAGCGGGACGCGTTGCACTTTCCACAGTCGAATTCAAACCATCCGTCTCTGATTCGCCAAGACCCGATTACTCCTCCACAACGGTGGAGGCAGCGGCGCGCTTCGGCGGCGTCGCCGGTGCCGGCAGCTCCGTCGCTGACGGTGACGGTGACGACGACGACGACGCTGACGCGGCGGCAATGTCCTTTGCGATTGTGGAATTCTGGCAGGCAATCATGGTCTTCACGTGCTCCATCTCATCGTCCCGGATATTCTTGAAGACATCCAGCAGGGTTTCGCAGCGAGGCCGTCGAGGTGGCGCGCCGCGGGAGGCGGTCTGGAACCTGCGGAGGTTGGGCGCAACCGGGGGGAGGGGTTCCAATCTTATGCAAGATGCCAGAAACAAAACACTAACCAACCGCCGACACCCTGAGACGCAACTTCCCGGGGTCCATAACGATGAAAGCGGGCGGGGGGTTTCCACGGGGGAGTTAGGAAAACAGGAAAGACCTGCACTTGCGCAACGCCAACTAATGGGTGAGCAGGAGGTTTTGAGCGTATTATCCAAAAAAACGCATATTATCCCAGAAAAAGCGCACCACGACGCTGCAAAGTGGGGAAGCCGCCTGGCTTCGTAAGAGGCCTCAAAAGACTCGCTACTCACACTCGCCGGCCTGCCCAGCAAAACCCCCACCCGAGCCAGCTACCCAAGCAGGCTTACAAATCGGATAGCTGCGACAGACCGCCGCTCTTGAGCCGGAGACAAGCGGTTCAAGCCATAACTCACCCGAGCCGGAGATCACCTGTTCGAGCCCGAATGGAGATTATCCACTCAAAAAACAACAGGTTCCCACTCACTCACTCACTCGTCACGGCACTCACTCGTCAAAAAGGTACAGGTCCTCCGAATAGTAGTACTGCAGAGCCACCATGGGAGGCGGGATGGACTCCAGGACTGCAGCGTTTCGCTGAAGGAAGGCCGCTGTGGAGGAGTATGGAATAGGGGGGGTTGGAAAGGGGGATGAGGGGGAAAAACGAACCACGAACGAGTGAAGCTGCTGCCAGGGCAAGAGTGTACCAGAAGTAGAACTGACCAAAAGGCGTTCTTGAAGGCGGCGACCGGGATAAGGGGGATAAGGGGATAAGGGGGGATGGGATATGGGGATGGGGTGGCGCGAGGTAGTCAGGTCCTATAGTCAGGTCACACGGGGAGGTGAGGAAGGGGCGAAGGCGGGCCACAACGGCTTCTCGATCAAACAGTTCTGGCAGGCGCAGTGGCGGGTGCGACAGGCTTGCAGTGTGGTGTTCCCGTGTTCCCGTCCCCCCACCACCACCACCACCATAACCACTCCACCCTCCGCTCGCAAAGAGCCTCCCACCCAAGAAACCTCACTGTATGTGTCCGCAGCGTGCAGCTCCACCCGCTGCATGAAGTTATAGGCCATCCGGGGAGATACCAGGTAGAAGAGAATCAAAACCTGCACCGGGTGCGGGCGAACCACAAGTTCAAGGCAGAACGCGCCAGGCAGCGATGGACGCTGTGGTGGAAGCGGAGCTGGCAAAGGGGAGGAAAACATTGGAAGATAAGGGAAATAAATACAGACTGACAGACCGACAGACGGACTGACTGGCAGACAAACAACAGAAGTAGAGACAGAACCAGGCAGAATCCGACGGCTGTCTAAATACAAGGAAAGGGAGCAGAAGAGAAGGGTAATCGAGGTGTTGGGTGTGAGGCGAGGAGTACCACAACGTCAAAGACACTTATTACAACACTTTCAAAAGACATGCGCGCAAGGCACATGGCACATACACCCACAACATAACGAACATAACGGACACTTACCCAGTAGTAAAACACGGCGGAATGTTCGGCGATGAAGCGATCCATCCAGGCCCGATCTCCCCCTAGGCTCTCCATGATCTAACACAGCACAGCACAGCACAGAGACACAGGAGGCGGGAGGGAAGGGGAGTGGGCGGGCGGGGGATGCGGAGGCGGTGCGAAGGCGATGTAGGGCGGACGCAGCAGCCTCAGGTGGAAGGAATCGGCCTCTTCACTCTTACATGAAACTACACAGCTAATAATTTGCATCTTGCCATTGTTGATTGTTAAATTCTTCTTCTTTTCAACCGGGAAATTAAAGTCAATTCAAGACCATGCCAGGCTTCTCCTGATTCAACGCGGTCAACAGCATGGTCATGACATTGGATTCAAAATGGTTTTGCAATGTTTAAAATAATCCCGCGTTTGAAACGGGAAACTAGGTTTGTTGCGAAGAGTGCGAAGTGGCGGTTAATTAAAAAATAGTGAACGGTAATACAATTATAAAATGTCGAACGCGATGCGCCGGACTCGGTGCAAAAGAAACCCCGCACATGTACCCATTACTTCCCCCTTTTCCTGACCCCATGACTGCCCTCACGTCCTACGTAACTCCACGCACGTACCCACCCCCCAAGCCCCCACTCACACCGAATCCCCCCCACAACCCCCACTCATCCCCCACTCACCCACCTCCCCACCCATTCCCCCCACCCTACCTGCAAATGGTGCATCTCTGTCCGCCAGCGCGCAAGGTGATGATAAAATAAATCAACGCAGGGGTTCAGCACGCGCAGGAAGTCCACCGCGGGGAACAGCGAAAGGGGAAGGGAGGGAGGGGGGCGGGGGGAGGGTGAGCCCCGGGAAGGTAGAGACAAACCATGCTTCTTGTTGGTCAAAAGGCAGAGAGCAAAGTTTCAGGGCAAAACCCTAGGTAAACAGCACCTGACACGGGAAAGTTAGACAGACCTCCTACCCTACACTTCACTCGGGATTATAATTATAAGTTTGATTTCCCCACCCCCCCACCCCCCTGGGCACTATACTGGTGCCGACCCCTTTCCGATGGCACTAAACAGTATTAAAAATCACTAAAAAATCACTAAAATTTTATTTAAAATCAATAAAAATCAATAAACGCAGGCAGCTCACCGTTCCACTCCTCAGCAAAGTGGATCTTACGGAGCTCCGCCCCCGCGCGCCAAAACCCTAGGGACTCGTACAGATGGAGGATGGAGATGTACGCAAAGTACGGGATACGAGCCACGGTCTCAAGCACCCAGAACTTCTGCGGGTGCACATGTAGGGGCGGATGATGAGGCTCTATCTTGTGATGCCTCCCAGCGGGGGTTAAAGACCACCGTCAGGAGTATTCGGGTGATGTTGAAGTCACAGAAGAAGAAAATGGCCCACAGCAACAAACAGCCAAACCGCAGGCCCACAGCAACTGCCCAGTAACTGACCGTCGGCAAAAGTTACGTACGGCATTGGCAAGTGACAACCGACTTGTAACCAATATTTTGAAGCGCGAACGGCAACCAATCGAACAACCAACCAGCTACGGCATTATGCAAAAGACTGAACAACATCTTTAGCTCTCAAAAACCCTGAACTTCAGAAAACAAATAATAATGACAAACCTCACAAACCTCATTTTATTGCCAACGATCATAACTGCCCGACAACTAACTACCAACTGTCAAGGAACCAGCATAAAACCCGTTTCATCACAATAACAATCACAATGACGAGAAGCTGATCTAACTATGAAAGAAAATAAGATTTCACTCCGCCGCCGACATTGGCCCACCTCCGTCCGTACCTCTATCGGTTTGTTGTCGTACATGATATCCAACAGCCAGCACAGCGCGTAGAAGGGCGCCTTGACCCATAGGGGGCTTTCCATATCCCCCCCACCCGTCGCGATGCGTTCTCGCTCCACGGCAATGACGTCATCAGCATCCAGCCGTAATTGATCCAAGCGAGCGCGGATCTGCAACGACAACGACGGAGAACATTGCACGTGACGTGTTTTCTCGCTGGCTGATGGACGGGCCGGCAGGTTCAGAGTATATCAACCACGTGTACGTGTACGTGTACGTGTGTGTGTGTACGTGTGTGTGTGTGTGCAAGTGTGTGTTTTGACACCGACACGCGCATAGCCATGATCGGTCAAACCTTAATGACAAAGTTTCAAATCATATAAAATCATATCAGGAAATCCAGATCGCGACATGCGATGTAAATTGGCCTGCGGCATCTCCTAACAGTGCACACAAGTGCCAACACACTGACACCGCCGCCACAAGCGCAGCCCTTTCCCCCACACAAACCCACCCGCTCTATATATTCCCCCCGTCCCACCCATCAACATCCACTCTCCCCTCCTCCTCCTGTCTCAACACCCACCCACACCCACTAACACCCGCCCGCACCCACACCCACACCCGCACACACCCGCGGCTCACCTCCTTGAACTCCTGGGTCTCTAAGGCACTTCGTACCGGCGGCGGCTGTAGCTCCGGCAGCACCCGGGCCTCTTCCAGGGCCTTATCCAAGGACGCCAGGGCGGCACCCACCACCCCATTGGCCGTGTGGAGCGCCTGACGGAGGAGTTCATCATGGCGGAGGTTGGTGGTTGCAACGGGAGGAGAGGAGGGACGTGCAACGAAACAGGATATCGCGCGGGCGTGTGTGTGTGTATGTGTGTGTGTGTGCATGTGTCTGGTGTGTTTTACATTTTTTTCAACTGGTGTCAACGCACCCCAAAACGTTACTCGACCCACCGCAAGTGGCTATGCACGTGTATGCTACGTAGCCATTGCGCGAATCGGCAACAGGCTCTTGATGCCGCGAAGATGCGGGTCAGGCAAAAATGAGACAGATACGACGAATTCACGTACTGGGTACGACTTTTTACTTTTGACCTCGTTTAGATTGGGCGGGGTCTGGACATGCAGCAGTACGATGTACTGCTGCCGTATAAGTTGCGCAGGACTTGCGCGGTGCATGGTGTGATCCGGCAAAAAACACACACACACACAGACACAGACACACACACACACACAAACACACAGACACACATACTGCACACGTCAGATCCTTGCCAGGTATGAAACAAATCCAGCGGGGGCGACGTGTATGCGCCGATATATGACCCGCTCAGCGCCCTCGCAGTACAGCTCTGCCCACGATTCCATTGCTTGGATCTTTTTTCTTGAGTGCAGAATCTATGAGTTTCCTCTTTAGGGCCCCCTTAAGAGCCCTATTCTCATGTCACAGAATACCTCATCCCCTCCGCGTCCTAAAAGGCTAAGCACGGCGCCACCAACCCTAAGTGAACACCCCTCCCCCCATTTCTTCCCCCCCCTTCCCCCTTCTATCGTGTGTGGTTCGTCTTTCCCCCCTTCCCCCTCCCCCCAGTCCCATGATGGCCCACAATGGGTTTTCATCGCCATTCAGATTATTAGACTCCGCCCATTCCGCCCGGCCGCTCTACTATGTGCCGCAATGTGCCGTACCTTCGCCACGGGATGCGAGGGCTGCCGTACGTCCGAGGGTGGATATCGTACGGCTCTTCGGAGCTGCTCCAGCTCATGACGGTAGTTGTCCTTAGCCTGGCAGCCACGGGGGCGGAACCGCGGGGGGGCGAGGTTCGGGGGGTTGGAGCCGTGGAATGCATGGGGTGCCGGGGTGTCGTGGCGGCCATGTTGGACTGCAAACGCCATTTGCTGTGCCAGGATGGTGGGTGCAACCCTATAGGTTTTTTGACCCGCCGTCTTTTTGCTTTCCTGCCTTTGACCACTTACCAGTTGCCAGACGTCTTTGGGCACCTCGCCATAGCTCTCCTGGTATAACCTGCCCGCGCCCGAGCGGAAGCCATAGTCCGCACACATCGCCGGGATGAGCTTGCCCGTTCGGTCCCTGTACAAAGGACATTCGCCCTTGCCGCTGCGGTGCGCGTGCAATGAGCGAAGATGGGATGAAACGTCATATGTCAGAGCTTGCAAGCTACATCAATGGACATGTTTTATTCCGAAATCGAATGAGATGTATTACACCGTTTGTACAAGAGAGGTTCAAAAGGGAACAAATAGACGTCCGCATTACCAGTCTTACGGAATAATTGGAGCGGCAACCGCGTGAACCCTCAGAGCTCCCCTGCGATGAGACGGATGGACGTACGGTAGGCGGATAACTTTTACAAATCAACTTTCGGGTCCACGACCGCAGGATGTGCCCACGAAACGGCTGAAGCTTCAGCCACAGGTTCAAACGCAACCAGTAATAAAGTTCACATACCGCGTTCGCCTCCTTGCATGCAATCCAGACCTGCTAAGTGATGGACAAGGCAACATTGGCGCACTACGAAAATCAACTGTCCTTCGCAACTGAAAGGAAGCAAGCAAAAGTGGAAAACGTTGTAATTATAATCTGTGCTCATGCATTTATGAAATATATTTACATGAGCCATGGCTGGGTTAATCTCGTGGCGACGTAGTGAGTAGCCTCCGAAACTATGCCGTACTCTTCGTGGCCTTCGCAATCTGAAGAGCATTTTTTGTCGGTGAAGATGTCCGCAAACCAATTATCACATTTATTTAAGTGTATGGGCAATTCATTAGGTTTCCGCGACACGGAAATGCAGACGACAGAACATAAAACCTCACCATTAGTTGAGACGGCATTGGGAACTAACGATCTCCAATACCATCGGCACGCCTTCTAATCAATCTGCACCAGGGCGATTTGCCGCTTGCTACTACCAGCTCCACGGTATCGTCGACCTGTGTAGATAGGTATCTAGCTGGGACTAACCAGCTGATCTGGCCTGTCCGCCTGTCACCTAAGCATCTTTGGAACCTGCGTACCAACGGCCGAGAAACGGCCTTTGAGAGGTGTGGTCTGTATTTCTGGGTGCCAAAGGATGACGACGGGTGCTAGCTGGCACCCCCTCACCTGTCTGGCAGGGATACAGACGTACCGCATATTGAAATAGAGATATGCGCCAAGGAACAATCGGTCGCCATGTTGCTGCTCATTTCCTAATTACCGGTAAACGCCTTTAATGGAAACGCCAACGATAACCTCTGTATGCATGCTGGGTTATTGTTCTAGGGTGCATATCCTCCATAATCACATCACGACCTGTGTGATTCTTGAGATGGCAGATGAATTTGCAAGGCTGTACGACCAACTGGTTCAGTACGACACGCGACAAACATGAATGCATCTCCAATTGACAAGTTAGGTAGCAACCAAGACATTTCCATCAATTAGGGGTTTGAACAACATTCTTGCACCTGCAGCGCCCGATTAGTTCGCAGCCGCAACGACTATCTGGCTTTGAGACGTGACGCAGCGACGTACTATGCAACCATCGCCTGTTGGATTACACCTTTGAATATTCAATGATAGAAATTGCCTGAGACTGTTAAGCTGGCGACTATGTGGGAAATCGAGGAGGAGTACAAAACAGAACTTGAGCAGGTCATCCAGAAGGCAGGCACATCGCGGCTTGAACGTCTTGCCTCTTTGGCCCTAGAACATGAGCGAACGGTACGCAAAGGACGGGCTGGCCAGGGGAACGAGGACGGCCTGCGGAGAGTAGACGCCAAGTGTCTCAATTGTAAATAAAACTTTCCTTTCATCTTATGACAGTGCTACAAACATATCCTGGTCCTTTTGGAGAAACAGTACCGCAAGTGCGGGCCGAACATGCGCGGCAAGCTGCACCTACTCTATTGCGTTTCCACTCTTCTGCGGCAGTCAAGAAAACAACAGGGACCTAGAGACCGTTATGGTGAGATTGATACAGGTTTCCAGACTTACGCTGTAACTGTCCTTGCTGACGGTTCACCTTGTGTGCTCGGAAACCAGCGGAGCGCCTGCAACCGCTCACGTCGGCACTGGTCATGGATCTGCGCTTGGAATTCTCGGTAGGCCGATGCTTGTTTAACAAACGCTTGCTACTGCGCTGGTGCACACCCATTGTGGCTCTGAGTCCCATAGCAGTGTCCCTCGAGCTCTACCACCAGCGTGTCACAACGCCACTTGGCACCGATGCGCAGGCTCAAGTCGATAAACTCCTCAAACTTTGGCGCATGGAAAATGTTTATAGCGCGGAACAGATGCTAGAAGTGGAATCCGGCAGGGCTGCTGTGGCTTTGCGGCAGGCCGGGCTTCAGTCCAAATCTCCAAGCGGTTCCATAACAGAAGCAAGCGCACAGGTGCGACTCAAATACCACCTTATGATGTGTAGCCCGATACCGTCGCTCCGGGCTCCTGGGCTTCACTCCAACCCTCATCGGCGTCCGCTACTGCCCTACATAGCGACCGCCGCCGCCTCCCGCCATACGCTGCGTCGCATCGGTGCCGTCCGCTTGCTCTCCCCCCATCCACCCCCGTACAGAAGCACATGTAATAACTATTGTATTATGTGCAATGGATATTAGACAAACACGTAGTAGTAGTAATGTTAGTATTAGTCGTAGGCATTGCAGCGAGTCTCCGAAGACCCCAGGGGAATACCCCAGGGTAGGGCAAACACGTAGCGCATGTGTGCACAACACACATACACACGCACGTGTCCTCAGAGCGGACGAAGATGCACGGTGTGCATTCCTCACATTGCCCATATGGCCTAAAGCTGGTCCAATGGAATGCCCTTAGAAGTTTGGGTTGCTGCATGTGCGTGTGCATGTGCGCACAGGACCCACACTTGGGCTTGGGAGATGCCTCCGGCAGCGGCCGTTCCAGCGCCATTCAGTCGTACCCTGGGCGCTCAGCCGGCGGCAGGACACAGACGGCCGCTCCAGGAGGGGTCATGCCCGCCTATCAGCAACACCCAGCGCCTGAGAGCCAGGATCCCTACAGCGCGGACTCAAACCCAAATGGCGCGCGGCCTGTACCGCTGCCGCCGCCGCCACCGCCGCCGCCACTCATACCACCCGGACTACTCGGACCCGTAGGTCCGCCAGGGGTTCTACCCCAGGGTCCCGCGGCGGCGGCGGCTGCCGCCGCCGCCGCAGCAGCTGCCGCTGCTGCCGGACTCTTTCCGCAGGGGCAGGGGCTTCCTAGTTTCCTGGGAGCGGCGCCAGCGACACTCATGGCGCAGGGGGTTTACATGGCGCCATTGGGCCACTATGGAGCTGGTAACAGTGTTCCACCGGGCCCGATGCCACCTGGCATAGGCGTGGGCGTTGGGGGTGTTTTGCCCGGAGGCATAGGTAGTGGACACCCATACCAAGGACCGCCAGGAAGCCTGCCTCCGGGGCTGGGACATCAACGGCCGCCGCTTTACCCCCCGCCGCCCATGTACAGCAGCCAGAGCCAGGCGCAGAACCAGGGTAGTGGCCGTAACGGCATGAGCTACAATCGGTACAATCAGGCGAACGGACGCACGCCGCCAGGCCTAGGGCCCGGCTCCGGCCCGGCCGCGTCGCATCACAGCCAGGGCCAGGGCTGGCATGGTCGCTACGGTCAGGACGGACACGGCGCCGCGTCACAGCCTCTTCCGCCGCCGCCGCCGCCACCGCCGCCGCGGCCGCCTCCTGGGTCTCCACCTCATGGAACGGACAGTCGCGGCAGCGGCACTGGCGCCGCGGCCGCGGCCGCCGCCACCGCCGCCGCCGCCGCTCCCCCATCAGCTGCTCTAGCGGCCAACGGCTTTTATAGAGGGAGCGGTATATCGGACAGCGGCGGCGGGCCGATGCCTCCGGGTCTTGGACCGAGCAATGCCGGCGGGGCTGATGCGGCGTCGGCCAGCAGCACGGAGGGAAGTAACTCCAGTAGCCAGGGAGGTACGGCAGCAGTGACGTACTACATACGGCCCAGCGGGCGAAGGAGCCGTTGGGAACTAGAACGTGATACGAGCGACATACAGACGAACACACAGACGAGGACGACGACGGTGACGGCGGGACCGGCCGGCAGCGGGCTGTCGGCCTCTGCTGGTGCTGAGCCGTTGCTCAAACGGCCAGCTCTATCGGTAGAGGGCGTTGAGAAGGGGCCGGTACGCGCACAGGAGGCAGCAGCGGCGAAGCTGACGACAAATGCGCCCGTGCGGTTTCCGCCGCCGCCGCCGTTGCCGCCAGGCCCCGCCACAGCGGCCGCTGCTGTGTTAGGGGGGTTGGGGAGCGGTGCCGCAGCAGCCGCGCCGCCTGGGCTTTCGGAGCTGAGTGTATCCGGCGTCAGTGCGCCTGCGGCAGTACAGGTAGCGCCGACGGAAGGCGTCCAGCCGCAGCGGCAAAGTGGATCACCACAGCAACAAAAACAGCATCCACGGGAGGGGCTGCACGAGCAGGAGCAGGACCCGCCACTTGCTGAGGCCATAGTAGTCATGCGCTCGTGCGCGGGTGAGCAGGAGGCCGCCCATGGCTGCGCTGCCTTGCCGCCGGATGCTGTCACCAGCGCGCCCATGGAGGTCGAAAGCAGCACCGACCAGGGGCAGGTAGTGGCGGCTTGTGGGCAATGCAGCACGGACGATGTCGCCGTGGCGGACGGAAAAGCTGACCCAGATGGTTTGGCTGAGCCCCCGGATGAGCGAATAGAAACAGCTGGACGGGCCGTGGAAAGAAGATCCGTAGCTCGGCAGCTTGCTGAGCACGAGGCTTTGGTGGCAGGAGGAGGAGGAGGAGGAGGAGGGGGAAAGCTGCTGGAGACAGGGCCGGTGGACTCGGCGGTTGTGGTGGTGGGAGCTGTGCGGGAGGGACCGGCAGTGGTGGCGATGGCGAGCGATGCTATCGTCATGGAGGTCGACGACGGCGGCAGTAGCAGCGCAGAGGTGGTGTGCGTTGCGTCCGTGGTCGTACAGGCGCATCATCGTCAGGATAGCACGGCGCCGGCGTCGCCGGGCCCAGTGAGTGCAGCAGCAGAGCAGGGGGAGAGCCGGGAGTTGATTACCGCGGCCGGAGGCCTCAAGGAAACGCCGCTACGTCTCCTGCAGGATAAGCAGCAGCAGCAGTATGAGAAACGACGCAGCTCCTGTAGTGGCGGCGGCGGTGGTGCTGGGGACTCCGCCAGTTATGATAGGTCATCGATGATGGGTGCCCCGCCTGCGGATGGCCGGGTGCTTTACGTGGATTGTGGGGGGGCCCCGCCAGGTGAAGATGAGCAGCAGCAGGCGCGGCGGCAGCAGGACCTGCAGCAGGAGCTAGTGGGAGAGGCCACCAAAGCGGCGGAGGCGGTTACGTCCTCAAATAGGCCAGTGTCCGACGAACCATGCAGCGATGCGGAGCAGCGGGTGATGGGGAACGACGTGCAGTCGGCCGAGGTGCAGGTGGCAGGTGCTGCTGTGCGGCATTCGAGTCAGGTGCCCGCGGTCGAGCAGGAGCACCAGCCGCAGCCAAAACCCCCGGCAGTACCGCCGTTGGGGGGACTCTGTACGGGAGAGGCGCATGTGGGTGCGAGGCGGGGTGAGGCAGCCGCGGCGGTGGAGATGCATGAGGAGGGGCAGGATGAAGCACGTGCCGACGTGGCGCCGCCAAACGCTGTTGATGCTCCTGCTGCGGCAGCTGAAGTAGCTACAGCTGCCGAGCAGTCGACGGTTGCTCAGCAGTCTCAACCCATGGCGACGGCAGCGGCGCCTGGCGACAGCCATGCGCTGCCTGTGCCTCTCTCCGCGGATGCAGGACGCGGGGTCGTGCCCATGTGCCCTACCGGGGCCATTGGCGCTACTGCCATTGCTGGGGGGGCTTCTGAATCGGTGTGCAGTGTCACGGAGGCGGCTGCTGGGCCGGCTCAAGTCAGTGCTGCAAGCGAGGCGACGGAGCCCGTGCTATCTCCTATGCCGCAGGAAGTGGTGATCGACACGCAGCCCAGCGCGCCTGCTCCCGAGCCGGCACCGCAACCGCAGCCGCAGCCGCAGACCGCCATGCAGCACAGCAGTATGCTCATGATGCCATCATACGACGATTCGCGGGTGCCCCTTCAGCTGGAGGAGTTGGAGCTGGGCGACCTGGATGAGTCGTGGCTCTAGCAAAGGGAGGAAGCAGTAATGAACTAGGTGGCCGAAAGAGCGGAATATAGTAGAGGCGGCGTTCGGGAAAAGTGAGATCCGGGATCTGGGCGCAGGACGTGGAGGAAGGCCGCGCCGGGCTTAGAAACCAGTGCTCCAAAACTGAATGACGAGTAGAAGGGGAAAGGTACTCTGGTGAAGAGGGCTGGGTGGCGGCCAAAGGAGGCGACATAGCCGCGGCTGCGGCAGGGAGGGCCAGGATTAGGACGGTTATGCGGCATGTTAGAAAAACATGTTAGTCACACGTGTGCAGCTGCGGGGGATTGTAGGGACAGGTAGGGTTCAAAAGAAACTCCGTTCGAACTGTAGATGGTGATGGTGATGGTGTTTAGGCCGGCGTTGGCGACATGGGTAGAGCATAAGAACATGCTCAGTTGCATGTGCCCTGCGCAATGGGTTGTGTGATAATGATCTGATGATGATGGCGATGATGATGATGATGATATTGGTGACGAAGCTGATGATGATGATGATGATGATCATGACGATGATTTGAGCATGACTATGACGATGATGACGATCATGGTTCCCAGAGGATGAAGTCACTCTGCTGGAGTCGGCACTGCAGGAGCAGCAGCGGCGTCCATTGGAGAGGTTATTTTTCCCAACATATTGAGGCAGGCTGCCTTTCCCTCCCTCTCTCACATCCCTCCCTCTCTTTCTTCTCTTCCTCTTTTCTCTTTCAGCTTTGTCTGCCTCATTCTCTACGGGGTTTTCGCATATTGGGGCCTGACTGGGAATTGCGGGAACAGTTTTTAGGGGGCGACGAGGACAGGAAAAGACCACGACGATTCAGAATGGTACGCAAGAGGGAAAGGACAGAGCGGCAGATGCGCCTAGGTGCGTTTTGTGTGTGGTGATGCATGGATGCCAGGATGAGGAAAGTTGAGAGGGCTGGAGCAGGGGTTGTGATGATGATGATGGGTTAAGAGTAAAGCGCTAAAGAGGCGATGTAGTCCATTCTGCATGCCGTGTGTGTGCATCCTGAGGCGAGGTGTTGGGGGGTTGTAACGCGGGCTAACTGCTACCGCTGCTAGGTCTAGCCATCCAATATGGCGGAAAATGCATGCTGACTTGTGAGCTGTGTGGAGAAGGGGTCTGGAGAGCTAGCACGGGCTGTCGATGGCATCCGGCGTGTAATGGCAAAAGACGCGCTGTTTGGAGTTTGTAGGTGTCTATGTGTGTCGTTGTATGTGCTCAGTGCGTGTGATCGTCCTGGAGTGACGAGTTAGCGTTTTGTGACTGTTGCGATAACGTGGACTAGAGAGAGTACCCCTAATTGTGCAAGGACAGTCCCCTCATGACGTATGCTGCTGAAGCTTGTGGTGTGGTGGTGTGGTTGTGGTCTGGCCTGGTCTAATGTGCGTTCCGTGTTTTGTATTTGTTGTTTGTGACGCGGGCTGGCATGGCACTCGTCTCCTGGCCGCAACTTGGCCTCAGGACTCGAGTGCCGTGCGTGTGTGCCGCTTGACTGCAAAGCTTGCGACAAAGTCGTGTTGATGTTTGTCCTTTGGTCAACGATGTTTGCGCGGCTGCCTGAGGGGGAGCAGAGCGGCAGGCGGGGGTTGCGGTTGTGGTTACCCAAGCGTGGTGTTCGCGGACTCGGTCGGTGTGTTGGACCAGTGCAAACCCACACGCGCGTTCATCTTGCCATGTCTGGAAATGGTTGCTGCAGAGGTGAGATTCCGAGCCCCGCCGCATGTGGTTTGAGCCGATCGGGAGGTAAAATAGTGGAGAAACGGCGTTTTGTGTTGTACGTGCAGTTTACCGTACTTGACTCTTCTCATGTTTCGGAACGCTGACACAGTTATTTTATTTTTTTGCTGAGCGTCATTGCATCTACTTAACGCGCCCTGGCGACTGGCAAATCCCTCGTTTAAGTTCTGACTGAGAGCAGCCATGAATGTACGTATGGTTGTTAACGCAGAGTTTACTTGTTCTCAAAGCTGTAACATGTCAGCTGTTCTCGCCATTTACGTAGGCTGCCGAACTTCAGCAAAAATGCTTGGCCTTGGAGTCGGAGTTGCGCGACAAGGAAAGCGAATTAGCGACGTTAAGGGAGCTTGCGCAAGACCTTTCGCAAGATATACAAGCAGCAAAAATTATCGAACTATCAAAAAAGGTGCAGTCAAGTCGGGTTCTGCTTGCATGCACCCCGCGGGACCGAGTTGCTCAGGGATTGTGTTTCTCTGCTCCATCAGAATCGTATCCTCAACCTGGCATTGGAGCGCGAAAAGCAGCGATCGTCAAAGCTGCAAGCCGACCTTGCTGCCGGGGGTGGCAGCAGCGGCCGGCCATCTTCGAGCAGCGGAGCTGGCGCTGCTCCACCCGTCGAGGTAAGGAAGCAACCCATACATGCCTACGCGGTAAGCTGGCTTCATTTTTGCACCTTTTCACAAAGCTACCAAAAAGCCGTACTGTGGTACTACAAGTTGTTGCTAACAATGCAGCTGCCGGCCCCTATGCAGGCCATCGAGGAGGTGGCTCGGAGCATGGTTGAGAAGGCAGCCGAAGCAGCAGAGGCGGCCCAACGTGAGGCAACGCAGTGGAAGGAGAAGTTATTACAGACGACGAACAAGATCGCGCAGCTGGAGCAAAAGGTCGGAGTTGGCGCTGCGGCCCTCACGCCCTCCAGCCGCAAAACGAGCACAATCCAGACCCCAAACCACCACCACCCTTTCCCCTCCTCTACTTCCTCGTGGTTCGTCTTTTCCCCTCGCTCGTGGTTCGTCTTTTCCCCCCTTCCTCCTCCTCACACCTTTTCGCCTCCACCTCCCACAGTTTCCCTTCTCTACCTCCCACACCTCTTACCTACTCTACCAGTTGCCCGCGCTGTGAGCTGCTTCCCTCCTTCCCGGCCCTGCCGGCCTGCCCTGCCTTGCTGCGGCAGGTGTTCGCATTGGAGTCCGAGAACAAGAAGCTCACTCGCGCGCTGGTCCGCGAAGTAGGGGAGGAAGTGCCCCTGTCCAAGATCCTCGATGAGGGCGGCGCCGGCGAATGGAAGGGCCGACGGGAGCAGATCATTGCGCTGCGGGACCAGGTGAGGAGCGCTGCGACGGAGTGTGTACGACAACCTGGGCTCGACATGGTGGAGAGTTAAGGGTGGGAACAGGCTGGGACTCGCTCCCTCCCCACTCTCCTCCTCCCCCGCGACCGCCGCCGCCACTGTCACTGCCGCCGCCGCCGCCGCCACTGCCACTGCCGCCGCCGCCGCCGCCACTGCCACTGCCGCCGCCGCCGCCGCCGCCACTGCCACTGCCACTGCCGCCGCCGCCGCCGCCGCCACTGCCACTGCCACTGCAGGTGAAGCAGCTCAAGGCGGCTGCGGGTCAGGGCCCGTTGGAGACCCGGCAGGAGGCCGCGGCCAAGGGGGTTATCAACAAAATTTCCAAGGAGCGAAACCAGGTGAGCTGGGGCCGGGGGGGGAAAGAGGGGGGGAAAAGAGGGGGGGAAAAGAGGGGGGAAAGAGGGGGGGAAAAGAGGGGGGGAAAGAGGATGCTGGGGTTTTTGCGGGGATCCCAACGTGACGCCGGTCACGTCACGAGCCCCGCGTGTGTTTTGGGCTCTCTAGGCAAGCAGCCCCGGGGGCTTTACGGGAATTTGTGTTTGGGATGGAGCTGCGGAGTAGGGGGGCCTCCGCTCCATCATGTGGCTGCAATTGTGGAGAACCGAACTTTCGGGGGACGGGGAAAATGGGGGAGGAATGGGGCCAGTCGGTACCCGACATTTTCACGGCATGAGCATGTTGACTACTACGTACGGCAATTTACGGATGGCCATATCTCAGCCCCCGCGCTCGCCGACCTCATCCGTCTCTCCGTCTCTCCGTCTCTCCACCTCATCCGTCTCTCCACCCTGCCGCGTGTTGACACACAACTTCCGCACAGATGCGCACATGACCATGAACAGATACTTAAAACATCGCGTTTCGAATTAGGGCATTGTTCCGCCTTCATCCATCACGGGATTTCGGCAATAAAAAATGGAAAACAAAAATGGAAGAAATACGTGGCCTGACAGCACACCCCTGGGGCATTGCTGTGCCTCTATCACGCAGGAAATGAACCGACTCAATTTGGAGCTTATGGCAGTTCGAGGCGAACTGGACGCGCTGAAGCTCAAGTACGACGGTGCCACGTCACGACGAAAGATTCTGGAGGTGCGGTGGGTTGGTCTGGATTTTGTGGTCCTAGGGCTTCGTGCGACCAAACTAGGAGTGTAACGGGTTCAGGTACACGTTATCGTAGGGGGGGCCCCTAGGGTTGACATGTGCGTCTCGCTGGCGTCCAGGCTAATCAGAAGAGAGACGGATACCATGAACCTGAACTACAAAAACGTTACCAGGTAAACAGAACTTCCGAAAGGGCGTTTAAACTACAACAGCCCTTTTTATGTAAGGTGGATTCTACGGCACCGTACGTCAAACCAAACTGCATGGCCTGGCGTTCCATCCTATAGTTTGGCTCCGCCCCTCATTCTTCATGGATGTTGCTGTTCCCCTCATCCCCCTTTTTCCCCCATTGCGCGTTCCATTTCGTCTTGCTCCCTCATCTCCGTCGTCTTCATTTCCCTCGGTCCCAACTCTCCCCCACATCCACAACCTCATCCACATCCTCATCCTCATCCTCATCCTCGTTTTCTACAACCCCCTTGTGCCGTCCTCGGTTGATGTTCTGTCGTTTTTCCCAAAACCCCCCCGCACGACACCGTCCCTGCCCCTGGGCAGGCTGAGCTGTCCAGTGTCAAGGCGAAGGTGGCGGTCGTACTGGAGAAGACCCAAATGGACGATAAACTCATTGCCGCGCTCAAGACGGAGTTAGCGACGCTGCGGAAGGGCGGGCAGGGCGGTGGCGGGGTTTCGGAGCAGCCCGGCCTCGCCAGGTGAGGGAGCTCTTTTGGCCATTTTCAGCATGGAGAGCTGTAGAGGCGGAAAATAGGTCAGGACACAGGAATTCAGCGCTGTCCCCTAGCTGATGGGCGAGTGAAGGGGGAGGGAGGAGAGGCGTCAAGGGCTGGGCGATGGTTGACTGAGTGGAAGGGGGGGGCTCCTGAGGCGCTTGCATGTGGGACGCTTTGTAGGCGGTAGATGTCAAGCTGGGGTTGAGTATAGCCCGTCCTGGGTCACCTCCAGAACAAGGCAGCCGGTTGTTCATCAACTGCTCCTCAGATAAATAAAATATTCAACGTTCGAAGGTTATATATCGGATGGCGCTACAAAATGTCAATAGTATTGTCTCTTTTTATCGCGTCTGCATGTACGGACATCTGATTGTACAGGGCCGGCTCCCGCTGCGCCTCCGCCACCGCGCACGACGACGAAGAGCTTTGGCGGGAGCTCGGGGCTTTGCGGCGGCGGGTGGCGGAGCAGGTGGAGCAGATTGACCGTCAGGAGGCGATCATATTGGCACTGCAGCAGCGAGCGTCGGCGGCGTCAACGCCAACGGCAGGGCCAGGGCGGCCGGGCAGCGGGAGCCGACCAGGAAGTGGAGGCCAGGCGGGTGGTGGCGGGCGGGGAGGAGCGCATTGGGACAGCCCTGCGGAACAACAGCTACGGCTGCTGGAGGTAAGATTGGTGCGCGGGTAAGGAGATTAACATATTTTACAATGAAAACGTATAGGTATGTGTGTGACTGTTTCTCCTAAGTTGGCCTGGGTGCTACGATTCTGACCCCTGGGACCGCGCCTAATCCTTGTTATGGGAACAAGACTTAGGTCGCTTCGGTCGCCCTTTCCTTTGAACTGCAGGTGGAAAATAGCCGGTTAACGGAGCTCGTGGCACTCCTACAGCGGAAATTAGAGGGGATGTAACATTGGGACGACGACTCTGGATCTGAGCCTTCAGCCTTGCTTTTGCATGTTGTATGTTGAAAGCTAAAACAGGGGAATAGACGTCATTATTAAGAGTACTATATGCATTTAACTCGAGCTAGACTAGACGCATAAAGAAACAAGGTAGACTTCTCTCGAAAGAATGCAGGTGCAGCGGTCAGCGGGCCTGCGGGCAGGGCGCACACCTATACCATTTCAATCCACAACGAAGTTTGCGCCGTTTAACCCATGCCGGCTACAACAGTCGCGAGTGATTTGCGGAGCGGCGGCGTCGGATGACCCATACAAGGCACGGCGGGCGCAACTCACGTCTGGAAAAAAATAAAGCTTGCCAAGCTAACTTTTGTCCACCTGTTGCAGCTCTTGGGCATCGAGCGGGGGGCAGACAGTACTGAAATTGGCAAAGCTTACCGAGTGAAGAAGTATGAGCATAGATTCAACCCAGACATGCTTCAGAAGGTGGAATCAGCACACAGCAACATAATGCTTTCACAGCTGAACGCGCGCATGAAGGTATGCGGCTGGCGTTGGTGTAAGGGGCAGCCCCATGGCATGCTCCTTGACGGCGATTCTGCATTGCTAATCACGCAGGGAAAAGGCGTTAGCAAGTCCGTTGCATATGCTGACCAAGAGCCCCTGTTCCCGTGGCGACCAAAGTGGGTCCGTGCGCTTGTGGATGGCCCGGGGGTCAACGGGAAACCGGGCGCAAGGGCATAGCCGCAGGACCTCCTGACTAGGCAAACATGTTGTCCATGTTCTAATATCCGACCCAGATCTGTGCAACTTGCTCTCAGTCGGAATTCAAGCACTCGTGCAACACCGCTGATCGCTGACGCATGCTTTGCAGCCCTCTGACTCAAATGGCACGATGGGCATCTGCTGGATGCATTGCTCAACTGCTCTTCCAACGCGTCATAGCATATGGAGATGATTTCCGTGTGACGGTGAATGGTTCCGGATGGGCACGGGAAATGGAAGGCGCGTTTGGGTGTGTATACCCCTGGCTAATGCAGGCGCTGGGATGCGACTCCAAAGGTCATCATGGTCATTGGCGCTATGCAGCTGGGGATGGTGGCATACGGCTTTCAGCAACCCGCACTCAACTTGGCCGTCTTTAGTAAGTACTAAGCCCGCACCCGCCTCGACCCGGTTCCTGTACCCCTACCGTGCGTGTGTTTTACATTTGCCTCTCCTCATGCGCGTGTGAGCCTTACGTGCGTAATCCCTAGGTGCTCACATCTAACCCCCCGGCACCAAGGGCGCTATGTCACTCGTGTGAGCGCATGTCTTTTGCGGTGTACTGCATGCCGCGTGTTGTATCGAATTGTATCTAAAATATTCGTGTGCGGCGGTGGGGGTTTGGGGGAGTTATTCCGTGTCCCTTGCTCCATGTTCCTTATCTGCCGGTTCTTTACCTCGCCCTCACCACTTCGGGGGTTTCCTCAGGCGGGCTCATCGGCATTGCGGGCAATGTGATGAAGCAGAACGCTATCCTTCCACCCCCCAAGGACCCGGACATGGCCACGGAGGAGGAAGCCGGCCGCTGTGAGTTGGGAAGATAGAAGTGAGAGGGATGAGGTGGCACAGGTGGTTTCCGGGGAAGGGAAGGACGGAGGAAAGTGGAGATGACGACCACGTGAGGCCAGACGCGGCAGGTGCTGGAGGGTAGTGGGCTGTGTGGCTGTGACTGCAAGCTGCATAGAAAGATACCGGCACCGGTAGTTGACCGGGGTTTGGGGGTTGAGGATGAAGGGGAGGAGGTTGCGGTGTGACGAGTGAAAGACGTTGCGGACATGCCCGATATGTTGACCCTGTTGCTAATCACGTCCTGTTGCCTTCCTGGGGGGCGGGGGGCCCTGATGGTGCGATGGGTGAACCCACAGCCGGCCGGAACTTTGCCCGTGGCTTGCTGCTGGGCGTCCTCGCAACCTTTGCCGGCATGCTGGTGTTCAGTCTGCCGGAGATCTTGGTGCAGAAGTTCAAGCTTACGTTGCCCATCATCCCGGGCATCCCCAACATCATTGTGAGTGATCGCGCAGCGCAACAATACCGCGGATAGCGCACCGCAGCGCGGCATTCTGGGAGTGTACAGGATGGATTTTTTGCTGGATCAGATGGTAACAGCTCCTTAGGAAACGGGACACGGGGCAGAGAGGGAAGGGAAGGAAAGAAAAGGTGCGATGTAGTCCAGCAGAAAACAGACAATTGTGTTCATACGAGATTTCTGGAGCAATCGTGAATGTATGGCGCTCCTGGAGTAGGCCACCGGGAGGTTTGGACAGCCAGTTTGACCGGTGAAGCTCCTCACCCTCGTGCCTAGTAAACAACGTCTCCGAGCGGGATTTTCGGGGCAGCCGCCGGGAGGTTTTGTGTTCGATTCCTGTTGGCGATGAAGGGGGACTTGCTGGGGGGCAGGGGCTTGGCGTTGTTTCGTTTTGCACGACACGAAATTTCCGCCTCACCGTTTCTTCCAAGATAGCTATGGGTGTAGAGTGAGTGTAGAGTGAGCAATCTAGAAATTGTGGGGTGGGGGAATATAAGATATATGCCAGTTACCTCGAGTAGAGGTTTTCCTTTATGGATAGCGGAATCGAAGGAATTTTGTTTTCTTGCCCGGTTTCCATTTTTTTGCTTTGTGCAGGTCTCCATGAAGATTGTCGGCGCCGCATTGTTCAACTGGGTCATGACGGCATTCTACTACTAAATTAAAAAGATTTTGCAGAGGGTGGGCGTCGCCGGGGTTCGAACAATAGACTTCCGGAAGGACGACGCACTGTGTCGACGCGACTGAGTGAGAAAAAAAAATGGATTTTTGGGAGGACGGGCTGGAATCAAGTGCTACTATCGGGGACTTATACACTGAAAAAGAGCGGGTGGATGGGTAGGTAGTAAGACCCTTAATGTGGCGCTCGACTTGAATGCCGGTAGTAGTTCAGAGTAATGGGACATGTTCTGCTGCTTCCGCCGCCCTGCAACATGAGTGGGCTTCCGCCCAGGCAGGGCATCAATCATTCGGTTGGCTCGGTTGGTGCGTTTGTTGGTGCCGCGATAGCGGCGGCAGGGACCCGTTGGGACTCTTGTAAAACGGGGCGGCAGCACACCTGCACCCCGGACCGCGGTGGCATGCGTGGGTTGCCTTCAGTGGCGGGTGAGAGTGTGTGTGTGTGTGTGTGTGTGTGTGTGTGTGTGTGCCATAACAGCACCATTGGGGATAGGGGCCCGGTGTAGCGAGCAATGGAGCATGGAACAGTTACACGACTTCTGGTGCTAATCCTACCGTTATACCGATAACATCGTCCGTCGATGTAGCAGCCGAGCCTAGCTGGACAGCGATTGCGACATGACGGTGCGCTCCTGTTTGCGCGACAGTTATTCTTTGATGCCCCCGCCTAGATGGATGTGCGTGCAGCGGCCGGGCTGCTGGAACAGGACTCTGTTGTTGCTACTGCTGCCGCTGCAGCAACTGCAAAATCGGTGTCGCATGGCGGAAACGGCTCTCAAGGTCCCGGAGTTCTTCATCATCAACGGGTTTTGCCGAGGCAGTGAAGGAACGGCTGCAAGCTGATCAGCGCAAAAAAACCCTTAGATACTCTTAGGCTCTGGATTTCTTCCTGGGGCCTTGGGTCTTGCGCATGCGCGCTTGGGCTGAGGTGCGTTAGAGTTCGTGGCGTTCGCTCATTGTGTCGTCAGTCCTTTGCGTTCTCGTGGCAAGAAGATGGCCGCGCAGCGCTGGCCATTTGTCCGAAAGCAACGACGACCCCGGTGACCCAGTTACGTGGGAGGTGCAGAGTAGAGTAACAGCGATTGAATGCCTGTTGCGCAGGCGCTGTGCTTGATGTAACGACCTGTCGTGAAGCACGCAGTATGGAGGGACGGGCCCTCGATTGTTCGTTGGATTGTGTAGTTGAGGGGTATGGGGAAAGGCAATCAAGATGACATGTCCAAGATACCGTAAGCAGAAAGCATTTTGTTCGTATTTTGTGCAAAAGGTGACGTGTTGACGCGCAGCTTTGGAAAGTCATCGTTGCGGTTGTTGTCGTTGTCTTGAAAACTTCAAACCAAAGCAGGATCGCAGTCCGGAGCGGCGCAGCACCACCTACAAGCTGGTTTTCCTTTGGCTTTCTGCCATCTACGATCTGCAAGTCCAGATTAGATCTAGTTGTAGTTGTAGCGCAGCCCGAACGGCTCATGTGCAACGCCCTAACAAGTCGCTAACCGGACAACTCTAGGCGAAGTATCCGGATTCGCGCGTTTACGATTTAAGGCCTTCTGTCTCATAAGCTGATGGCGTACTACTTCTAACGTACTCTGGCGTACTTCAAACTGACATGTCGCACCTACGAGCCCTTGCACTTGTCTGTAAGAAAAAATTGTTCGGGAAAACGGAAGAAGAGAACAAAAGGAAGGAAGCTATTCATATTAAAATGCCGTAGCAGCCGCACGAGCAAATTACCTTTGCATCTCAGGCAGCCCCCATCGTTTTACTTTGGAAAGTGGCACATGTATTAAAAAATGGCATAAGTAATGTTTTGGGACGATGTTTTCTGTTCCAGGCAACCTTGCTGGCCTTCCGGTAAACCTCGTAATTTACCTTCCGTTGGAGAAACGCCCCATGGGCCCGAGCCTTACCAATGAAGCCGCGGTGCGCCTGCACTTTGGAGGCAGCAGCTGCCCTTTCCTAACCTCATTAATCTTTCCCACCAACAACATGACCCAATCTGAATGCATGCTATTTCGTTTACACTTCAAACCGAGATAGAGCCACTACGGTGAAAGGCCCACACATGCGATCTGCGCTACTTTCTTGCACAGCGGGCAACGCACGCAACGTAATGCCCTTTCTTTTTGCCACGAACCCGTCAGAAAATCTGATACAACGGCAACATCATCGCCACCACCATCATCATCATCATCATCGTCATCATCACAGCCATTATCCACAGCAGGCACCGTCCTCGAGGCGCCCTGGAAACAGGCAGCAGCATCCTTCCCGCGCGACCGAAAATTGCTGAACAGCAGTATGCAACTTCGTGTAGCGAGACCCAAGAGGCCGCATCGGAGGACAGCTGCAGCCAGGAGAGCGCTGCTCTTCGCGTCTTTCATCAGCCTGGGTAGCTTACTCAGGTGTGATGCCCTGCTATCTGTCTGACTGTCTGCCTGCCAGTCAGTCTGCCACGAATCACGTGCGCCAATGGTTTACTAAGCAATAATTTAATTTTATTGCGAAAACAGTTTTTAATTATGAAATCATAAATACATTCAAAACATGTACATGGAGTCCAACAAGCGAAGGATGAAGAGCGTGGGAATTCGTTTTGCGGACTGGCTGGCTGACTACGTAACGGCTACACGAATACTTTATAGGCGCGCACCCAGCCCCCGCCCCGCCTAGCGCCTACCCGTCCGGTATCTCACCTCCATCCGACTACGCGCCTACTCACAATGCCCACATCCTGTATAAGTCATGGCCGCGTCGCGCACACAGACAGACAGACAAACAGACAGAGACACACGCAAGCGTGCATGGCCACCTGGAGCATCTCACGGGGCCGGCCCCCCGGGGGAATGAATAAAAAAACACACCAATCTTGCCCTCGCGTCACTCACGCAGCTTGGCGCAGCAGCCTCTACCGCCGCCAGCTCCACCGCTAAAACCACAGCCAGCAGCACCATCGCCGCAGTCACCGCCGGGCAGCAACACAGGAGTTGCAGCCGGCGTGCTGGCAGCGGCATTATCAACAGCAGCAGGCGGCGGCGGCGGCGGCGGCGCCCGCCAGGTGACCGCTGGTGGTGGTCATCCGGGCCAGATGCCCCCGCAGCTGCGCGTCACGCGAGTCGGGCCGGCGACACCTCCCCAGCATTCTGGAGAGGACCTTGTGGTTTCGGAGCCGACGACGGCGCTGGAGGACAGCAACCAGAAGGCAAGGAAGGAGGGAAGGACGGGGAGGAGGGGATGGAGGGGATGGAGGGGAAGGAGGGCGCAACTGCCCCACCCGCCCCCGCCCCACCTGCTGCCGCCTCAACTACACACATATAGTTGACATTGACATACATACGTCAAGAGATGTCCAAGGGACTGGAGGAGGGTGGAGGTCCGCAGGAGCGCGGGAAAAGTGGAAAGCATGGGCCGGACAAAGCCGGAGGGGACGAGGAGGGGGATGGTTAGGAGGAGGGGCAGGACGAAGAGGGGAGGAGGAGGAAGAGGAGCAGGAGGAGGAGGGCGAATAGGAAATATGAGGAAAAAGGAAGAGGGGTGAGCCGTGTATGAGTAGCGGGTGTTCAGAAAGAAGTTGACGGTGGACTTCCAGATCCTTAGCCCGTGGTGGTGACGGGGAAGTGCTCGGCTATCCCCTCCGCCATCGCTGCCGCTCTACACGGAGACGGTAGCTGCAGTAGCTGCAGTAGCTGCAGTAAGCTGCAGTAGCTGCAGTAAGGTGCTGTCTTCATCCTTCTCTCTGCAAGCTATTAGTGCCAGGGAGTCCGAGATTTCAGAACGGTGTTCGGGATTTCAAAAACTACTACAAACTACAGTTTTGAATTAGTATCTCCCAACGGAAGCGGCACAGCTCTACACACACTCTACAGCGAAGCCGCTTTCTTACATAAGTAAGGGCCAAGCGCCAACTTAGCTCCTTTTCATTTGAACCTGATTTAAAAATCCATGGATTTAATTTTGCTAATATATCCTTTCCGGTCCTGCTTTCTTACATTCCGACGGCCGCCGCCCCGCTGCTGCTGGAGGAACGCTCCAGGGATGCGTTTTGCTCCTAGAGGTGGTTCCGGAGCTGTCCAGCTTTAGGCTCGGAGGCGGCGTGTCAGACCCCCTGCACATCAGGGTTTTAACGGCTAACGGTACGACCAGCATACCAGCCATCGGCACTATCCCGGTGTTGCTCGTCAATGGTACGGCAGGGTACGACGGGAGTTTGGGGGGCATGGCCCCGGGGGTCCTATTAGCTGGCTGTGTTGGTGTGTTTTCAAAAAATTGCATGTGGGAATGGGAAGGTGGGGAGGGAAGGTGGGGAGAGAGGGTTGGGCCATTTCTCCCGGTCGGTCGTACAACGATTTATTACCTTTCCTCAGCTTTAGCTTCGTGCTTCAAAGTCCCTAATAACTCCCAATCAAAGATCATAACAGTCTTCTTCTCAGTAGGTAATTCTTGTAAAATATTTGAAAGCTGGGAAAGACACAATCTACTGCCTTCTATAGCCGGACCGCAGTACGCGGACTGCGGACTGCGGACTGCAAACTGGTGCTTTGAAAGCTACTGGCAGCTCAGTTTTTTTGCATTCTTGGCATCACATAAATTCCCGTACACACCCCCTAACCGGAGGGCAAACCCACTTTTCTCTTCCACGGGTTTTTGATATTTGGGGTTAACGGCGGCGGCGGCGTGGACGCTGACAGAATCTGCCACAAGCTGCCCTCAAAACACTTCCGCCGTTCTTCTTTCCGCGGCTCGCGGCCGCGCCCGCTTCGTGACGGCGCCGAGCGGCGATGACGGCTACTACGGTGAATCGTACGAGAACGTGAACGCCACGGTCGCTGGCGGCGCCGGCGGCGGCGGCGGCGGCGGCATGAACGTCGACAGCACTGGTTCTTCACGGCGGGTTCAGAGTAGCATCCGCGATGCGACCTCCAACGTCAATGCAAATGTGAATGTGAACGCGAATGTGAATGTGAATGCAAATGCCACGGACGGCGGTTCCGAACTGGGCGTTGGTGGTGATGCTGATGAGGATGGCGATGAAAACGGCGGATTTGATTGGAACGCGGAAAAGCTTCCAATGATGTATACCGTCAGCACGGAGCCTGGGAATGTGGGAGTGGTGGGGGTGGCGACTGGCGCCACATCTCCAGTGGTTGGTACGGCAAATCTAACCGATTTCCGGGTAAGGCGAAAGCTGAGAAGGAATATACTATCCAATAATAGAGATCGTCGGCAGTTCGGCTCCTACCTGCTGCGATAACGGTCTGTCAATTTCCATCACTTCTGTGTCGTTTTCATGCGAAGACTACGTTACAAACAAGTACCTGCACGCAAGGAAAGAACGTCTTCGTGAAAGGGTAGGGCCGGGAGAGGGCACACTACCACGAAGCGGATCACCAAGGCCTACAGACCAACCGCTTCACGGCAGCACCCAAACGTAGCTACGAACAACCCGAATTAGCCAACACTGTCGCGTGCCGCGACACAAGAGCCACACTGGCTCGTACGCCATACGGCAAAGACACTCCGTATTCGCAGAAAACCTTAGTTTTCAACGCTTCACGTAGAAAACTGTCAGTTATGTCGTTATCTTTTTGGCGCCTATTTCTGCAACCCAGAAACTTGATACCTTAGCGGAGAAAAAGGAAGACGTTTTTTTGGATATGTTTTTTCTTCTGTCATATCCTCCTCTTCCTCATCCTCTCCATCCTCCTCCTCGTCCCCTGCTGCAGCAGTCTTCTTTCCTTGGCATCAGCTTCACTCGCTCGTGGTTCGTCTGTCCCCCCTCCCCCTCCCTGCCCCCCCTTTGCCCTCCCAGATGTTCTTGTACTCGCCATTCCCCTGGCCGTCGTCAGTGGCGTCCAGTCCGACTCTCGTGACGGTCCCCACCAACTTGACCATGCTGAGAGGACGAGTTTCCGTACAGTCCCCGTTGGTGGCGCTTGAATCAGCTGATCTACGTGGCGTGACGTACCCGGGATATCCCCTCTTGCACTTGTCGCAGGACCAGGTGGGGGAGGAGGCGCACCTGGGGTCTAGGGGGTTAGGGGTGTCGGCGTATGGCTGGTCGACATCGAGAGGATGGCCATGGATGAGGGTGGCCATGAAGAAGATATACCCTGGCGGGCTGCGTGCCAGGACCTCTCTCCTTCCCTGCCCTCTCAAACTATCAAGCCCTCATCCCCAAACGGGGGTTTGTGCCTTAGATGTCTGGTCTCGGCCGTTTCGATGTTTTTTGCGTTTTGCATTTTGCACCACATCGTATAGTTCGTTCTGTCCCTTCCCTTCTTCCCATCTACTCGCCATCTGCCACCCTCTGGAGGGTCGTACAGTCGCGACAGACACAGCTTTGCTGAACTCCCTTTCCCGCCCTTTTCCTTTTTTCCACCTGGCTTTTACTTTCCCTTTTCCTTTTTTTCATTACTGCCTCCTTCCCAGGCGCTTTACCATCCCCCTCCCTTCCTGGTATCGGCTCCACTCATCCGTGGTTCGTCTTTTCATTCCCCCGCTCTCTCCCTCCCTTCCCCCACACTGTCCCCGTAGGTCACCCAGATTGTCACTTTGCACGTCTCCAACCTGACTTTCCTATACTCTGTCAGGCCGGACGCGGGCCCCATTGATTTCGCGGCGGCGGAGCTGTTTCTCAACGTCAACATCACGGCGCGGGTGGGTCTATCGCTGGGTCTGTCGCCGGGTCTGTCAACATCACGGCTTAAGCCTCACGTGTCAAAAAATCGGTGTTTTGGTGGACCGAGATGGGCCCACTGAACCCGCCTTTGGCAAGGATCGTGCATGTGTTGTTGGAGTCAGTGCTGTTGCAAGGATTGCTTGAGTGGACGATACATTGTATTTTTTTTGGGGGGGGGGAGGGGGGGGAAAGATGGAGCGAGCACGAGGTTGTGGGTTGGATGAATTGAATCACGTGTCAGGTGGCGCAGCTTATGTGTGAAGCCTGAAGAGCTGGGGAACCGGGTCGGAAGGCAGCGCCGATCTGCTGCAGCGCGGGGAAGAGCCAGTACGTGTGTGAGGTGGGTGGGTTGTGGCCGTGTCGGCTACCTCGTCCTTATGACACCGCACCACGCACACCACGATTAAGGATTTCCTCCTCCCCACAACGACTTTTCCCCCCTGGCGACCAACTGCCGAAAACCACCCTGTTTGTTTCAGGCACACGTTCCCCGGGACATGCACGTGCTGCCGCTGGCTTCGTTGTCGTACCCCCACATTGAGCCCGTACTAGCGCTCGTGACACGCCCGCACGGGGGGTTGGGGGCGACAACCTCCAATCCAGGGGTGGGCCCCATGGCGCCCGTCGGCCCGCCGCCGCCTGGAGGCCAACCTTTCCGAGGGGGCCCCGTCTTAGGACTCGGCCCGGCGCAGCGGATCGTCGTACCGCTGGCTGCTGGAAACGAAATGAACCCCCCAAGCGTGAGGAGAAGCGCATTCTCCTCCGCTGGCGGCGGCGGCAGCGCCGCCGCCTCCACGCTTGTGCCGCAGGCTCTGTACAGCGCCAGCAACAACAATCTCACCGCCGGGTCAGCGCTGTCAACGGGGCGCATAGGTGCTGTACAGTCGGAGACGCCGCTGCCGCCGCCGGCTCCGCCACGGAACGCCGCAGGCGGCGGCGGCAATACAGAAAGTTGGGGGAAGCAGCAGCAGCAGCAGCCCGCGGTGAGCCCCGTAGCGGCGGAGTCAAGGCCTAGCTTGTCGGGAAATTCATCTTTACCATCAATGGTTGGTAGTACTGCTGGTGGCGCCGGGCAAGGCTTCGGTAATAGCAGTAGCAGTTGGGTTGGAAATGCGACAGCCGCTGTCCAGGTAGGCTTTCCATTGGCGGTATGGGTATGGATGTTATGGGTCGCTGCGGGTATTGCGGCGGCTGTGCTGCTAGGCCTCCCAACTCACTTCCTGGGTTTCCTTACGCTTTATAATAAATGCATCCCGGGTCCATTGTTGAATGGCTTTCGATCCTTGAGCCACCGTCAGGCAACATCACCGTGGAGGTGTGCGTGGGAAGTGATTGGCGACCTAGACCTGTAGGGAAACACAAAATGCTTGGGATGAACGGGATGGGAGCAGGTTGAACTGGTAATTGAGCACCCTCGTTTCTCCTGCAGTATTTTGGAGCATTCTGTGATGATAATTACATATCCTCGCTTTCCCTGCAGCACTGATGCATGCACTGCTGCCCTTTATGCAGGGGGCATCGGCAGGGGGTGCTGTTCCGGCGCGCATTGCGCAAGCACCGCCAGCAAATTTGGTACAGGGTCCAGTGGCGGAAACGAGAACGCAGGTCCCGAGCGGTTGCGGAACGGCGAGGCCGTGGGAAGTTTGGCAAGTCTGCGTCTTGACGTTGCCGATAGTCATTCTCGTGGTACTGGGCTGCTGAGTAGTATGACCAAGAATTGCCGTTCTTTATTTAGGAACCTTGAGAGGTTGTGTACTGGGCAGTGTGGGTGTGTCCCCCTGGGTGTGTCAAATCGCATTGCCGTACGTCAAGGAAACTTTTTGTCTGACTGTACTTTGACCGTTGACGGCCAACTGAGCGGACAGGGCCGGTAAGCCATTACGATGTTCTCATCAGAAAGTGAGCAGGCTGTACTTGGATAGTTTATGTTCGAATGCATGGCCAAAGCAGATTTATTCAGTACATGTGTATGAGGGGAAAATAATTAACCTGCCATTGAATTCCATGAATTTAGTTTCTGTCTACAGTCTTGAGAATGCATGGGCAAGGTTTTCAAGCAACCCTGATTATCAACAATGTGTAACAACCTTTTTCAAGGCCCCATCATTTTACGTTGGATGCGCTGGACTCTACGCTGGTAAGCGAATATGGCATAACTTATGAGTTTGAATTTCGCCTCGCGGAAGAAGTAAGCATAGTTGACCCAGCGCACATTTCGCTCCAGGCACCAGCAAGGCGACGGGCAAGCGGGCAGTGTACTGCGACCAGCAATGCTGTGAACGGTTGTCAGCGGAGCTAAGGAACCGCATCGCGAGGTTAGGCGAGCAGGTGCCGCAGGTCGACTTGCCAGCGGAACGGGTTGCGGACGTGAAAGCACTCAATTTACAAAGTACGTCCAGGGACTCACCACGTACCTGGTTATATTTATGTACGGCGGCAGACCCCAACCCCGAAACGCACTCCCCACACGCACAAGCAGGCATACCAACGTCGTACTCCTTCATCTCCATCCATCCACATTCCCCCAGCCTGGTCCCTCATCCCGTGCTTCTTGGCGCTTCCGGCCCCCTCATCCCTTCAGGTGAGGACGATGTCAAAGCCCTGTTCAAGGACTTCAAGCGAGAGGCTCGCTACCAAAAGCAATGCCGCCAGCTGGCAGCCGCACGGGGATTACTCCTCAACGCCCGCCGCTGGACGGCACCCTTTCAGGCGCTGCCACCTGCACCGACAGCCTCGGACTGCCCGGCCACCGCCACCGCCGCTGCCTCTGCCGCTGACACACGCAAAGCAGCAAACCTGGAGACCCCGACAACGACGCCAGCAGCGGCAATCCCGGCGTTACAAGACCGGCCTTCACCCTCTGCAGCTGCCGCGACATCACAATCTCAACCGCCGGCGGAAGGCCTCACACAGTCCACCGACAACCAGGCAGCGTCGGCGTCGCAAGCAACGGGAATAGCAACAGCAACGGCAATGACGACTTATTGTTGCATCGTCCCCAATCGCGGGAGCGCTGAGCTTGTTGGGGGCCCTGCATGCCGCAGTAGCAACGGTGCGCAGCTGCGGCATGTGGAGGACTGTGGCGGCAACAGTGATGTCCTCGCAGATGCCACAAATCCCATTAAAGCTCCTAATCCCATTTCCCGAGGTTGCGGTCAGAAGGGTGCACAGCGGTCGGAAGAAGATGGAGGCATCCCGCGGAGGTGCGATCCCGGCGGCCGCGGTAGCGGAGGCGGAGGCGGAGGAGGCGGACGCTGCGACGGAGCCTCTGTTGGAGGCGGCGACAGCGACGGCGGTGGACTAAGCATCCATCGCGTTGTCGCAGTTACTGCGCCTGCCGATGCTGCTGCTGCTGCGGCGGCGGCTGCAATGACACCACAGGGTCCTATAGCAGGGGCAGAGCCACAAAATCCAGCCGCCAAACGGATTGGAACAACAACAGTAGCAGCAGCAGCAATAGCAGATGGATTGACAGCGGCGGCAGTGGAAGTTGGAGAGGAGCGTCCCGCGCTGCTGCGGCCGCTTCGCACCGCAGCCACGGCCGCATGTCCAGCCGACGACCCGTGGGTCAGTGGTTGTGGCGGTGGAGCCCTGACACCACAGTTCACTGCCGCCTCACCCCTTACCAGCTGCTCCCCGTCCGCCGTTCCCAGCAGCGCCGTCACGCCCACATGGCCGCCAGCGACGCCGCGTTGCTGCTCGCTGGCGGCTTCCGCCGCCGCGGCGGTGGCGGCCTCACCCGCTTGCGAGTACGACAGCGATCCGCCATTCTGCCCAGCAAGCCCCGTCCTCGAGTGGCATTGCCCCGGTGGCAACGGTACCGCCAGCGCAGCCGCTGATGAGGCTGCGCAGCGCGAGGAGGTCCCCGTGGGTCCCCCTCGCACGGGCAGAGCCTGCCTTCCAGGCGACACGGCTGCGGGCGTGTTGGTGGTGTGTTGTAGCATTGACTTGGAGTGGTGGGAGCGGGATAATTCCAGGGTGACTGAGATAGGCTGGACCTTGTGGAACAACTTGACGAGGGAGCTGGAGTCCCGGCATCACATCGTGGCGGAGAATGAGTCCCTCGTCAACCGCATCCACGTACCTGACCACAAACACGACTTCCTTTTCGGGAGCAGCACGCTTGGTTCCTTGACGGAGGGCGCCGCGGCGCTGCAGGCCGATCTGGACAGTTACGGAGAGCGGCTGTGGGCCCGCTGGCTGGCGGAGCAGCAGCGCCGGGAGCAGCAGCTGCAAGCGCCGGAGGGGAGGGGGGCTTTGGACGCGTGGGCGTTATCGGAGCGAGCTGCTGGCAGGGGTGTCGACGCCTCGGAGGATTCGGCGGCCCGCTCGTCCTCTTCCTTCCCGGCGGCATCGGATGTCGCACCCGCCGGTGGTGTTGGTGGTGCTGCCGCTGCTACTGGCATGCCGCCGGTGCTGCCGGTGCCGCCGCCGCGTCGCCCGCGGCTTCAGCTTGTGGTTGTGGGGCACGGGTGAGCTTCTGTCTGTCCTTAGCGGTGTACGACATCCTGTGTTTGTGAGGCCGTGTGTGTTTATTTTAGCGATGATGATGATGATTATCTTCGGCGCCGCGTTGAAACCGGATGAAGTGTGGTACACGCCAGAGATGGTGGTGGTGGTGGTGGTACACGGCGGAGCGAGTGACTCTCTTTCTCTTTCACTAGAACACCGAAGAGTGGTAACTCCGATTAGTGTCACCCACCCGCGACGTGTTTGAATTTCCAATCAAAGTCCCAATTAGGTAGAATGTGTGCGTGTGGTCATGTGTGTGTACATGTGTATATATGTATGTATGTGTGTGTATGTGTGCGTCTCCTAGGCAATACCCATCTCCCCTCCTCTTTGCCCCCCCTGCCCCTCCTGGCCTAGCTTATCGCTCCAGGCAAGGTAGTTTTACCTAGGTAGTTTTCCGCTATCGTCATGACTATTAACATCAGCCTACCGCGAAGGCTGCTTCTTGACAAGCGCCTACTGGTTGGTTATTGCTTCCTTACTTCTGGCGTACCAGTTTATTCATGGCGTCAGCTTCACTCGTTCATGGTTCGTCTTCCCCTTCCTGCCTCGCCTCCCACACATTCTCGCCTCTCCTTTCCTCTCCTCCCCTCTCCTTTCCTCTCCTTTCCTCTCCTCGCCTCTCCTTTCCTTTCCTCTCCTTTCCTCGCCTCTCCTTTCCTCTCCTCGCCTCTCCTTTCCTCTCCTTTCCTCTCCTTTCCTCTCCTTTCCTCTCCTTTCCTCTCCTCGCCTCTCCTTTCCTCTCCTCGCCTCTCCTTTCCTCTCCTCTCCTCTCCTTTCCTCTCCTCGCCTCTCCTTTCCTCTCCTTTCCTCTCCTTTCCTCTCCTCGCCTCTCCTTTCCTCTCCTTTCCTGTCCTCGCCTCTCCTTTCCTCTCCTCGCCTCGCCTCTCCTTTCCTCTCCTTTCCTCTCCTCGCCTCTCCTCGCCTCTCCTCGCCTCATATCCCTCTCTCCCTCCCTGCCCTCCCTCAGGCTGTCTCAGGACCTCAGGGCGCTGTCCGGCATGCTAGGAGTCCAGCTACCCCCCGCAACCGCGATCGTGGACACCGCAGAACTAGCCTGGGCGGCTCTGGAGGCCGGACCAGGACGGGAGCGAAATGCGGTGAGCCCAGCACGATGGCGGGGTGGCTTGCGGTTGGGGCTTGCGGTGAAAAGGTTGTGTTGCTGTTGCTGCTGATGTTGATGTTGTTTGCAGATGAGTTTGAGGGTGCTACTCAAGGTGTTGGGCATTCCAGCGACCAAACTTCACAACGGCGGCAACGACGCCAGGTACACCATGGAAGCCATGTTGGCGCTGGCGGCGATGGAGCCCAGCGGCAGCTGAGAGAAGGGTGCTTGTGTGCGGCTGCAGACCACGTGACGCTACTGCTACTGCTACTACTACGACGACTACTACGACTACTATTACTGCTACTGCTACTACTACTACTACGACTATTACTGCTACTACTACTACTACTACGATGACGACGACGACTACAACTATTAGTGCCACTACCACTGCTACTGCTACTGTTACTACTACTGCTACTGTTACTACTACTGCTACTGCTGTTGCTACTGCCTGGGGGACATGAGCCGCCAGTTAGCAGGAGGGGGCCTTGTGCGTGCGGCCGTCAGGTCGAACGGTCGCCGCCGGGAGGTGGAGGGGGCCAAAAGGGGGGAAAGGGAGGGAAGAACCATTCGGCATGAGGCAGATATCGGAACGAAAGTGAAAGAAGTTAGCTTAACTTTGCAAAACCCAAATGTTGGTGAAGGTTTCTCGTAATCAGAGAGTGGGGCCAAGTAAGGGTTGTTTATAAGAAGTTTTATGGGGTGTATTTAGATTTCCGTGGGAGCATTACGCGGGATTGATTGTGTGTGTGTGTGTGTCTCTGCGTCTTCTGGTAGCGGCTTACATACGGTAGAGGCTAAGATGACCGAGGCCTTCTGCGGGAATCCACAGAGCTCTGTAAAGAGCAGGTGGAGGAGCAGGTTTGCACACGTGTAGAGTGCGTGCTGCGTGCGAGTGGAATCGTAATAGCGGTCTGCGTAATTCGTTTGCAGTGGTGAGGCCGTACACTGTGGAGGCTGCTAGTAGCTTGCGTGAGTAGGTTTTTTGATTGTAAAATCCCTCGAGTGGTGTTGGGCCACGAAGGCTTTCGGACATCTCTTTATTAGCAAAGTTCTTGCCCCAGCAATTCTGACAGTTGCCTTGGTCTACAGGCATGTTCCACGTCGTACATTTAGAAAACCTCCCAGGAGGCAAGAGAGATGCGGGAGATGCGGGATGCCCCAACAGGCATGTACTTATCCAGCATAGTGTTCTTGTTAGCCCCTCATGTTGCCGTATGATATAGGCAAGGTGGGTATCAGTCAAGACGCAGCTTCCTGGATATAATACAGTGTTGACTATCGGCATTTCGTTTACAGCGATGACGACAGGGACGCCCTTCTCCTATGTACACAAGTTTTGATGGATGCGCAGAGGCTGCGCGTATGTGTTGATGTTGTGTGTCGATGGAGACGACACAGGAGTTGCAACTTCCTTCGGCTGGATGGCATCTTTAATCAGAATAAATATATAACAAAGACGTGAACTTTTGAAGGGGTGTGTAGCATGAGGCAGCGAATAGTTGCGCTATGCCTTACAACTGCCTGCGAAGAACGAGCTTGCAGTCCAAGGCTTCGGAGTTTGGACCGACAGCTGTCGCCCAGAAGTGCGCCGCGTCTTCATCTGGAGAGGCACATGCATGCTTAGTTGTATACTGTGATGCGACCCAACCTGCATGTCCTCCTCGGCAAGCCTGCCACCACGTACCGGATATGTGGATGTATAGGGCCCGCCACGCCCACGATCCGTATTTGCCCGCACAGCACTCATTTGTATCCACCACCCTTGACCGCCTTGAGAACACATCGCCCGTCGCTGTTTAGTTCATTGTTCCACTCCGCCGCAGCAACCGCCCCCAAAACCACAACCATCAGACATCCAGGGCTGACATGCTTCGAAAGGAGCACGTAAGATGCCCTGCCAGAAACGACAAAGGTGCCAGCTGACATCGAGATGGATTCGATGATGAAGCAGATGAAACCCGATTATCGGTGCGGAGGAGCTTCGGGAACCGGGAGGGTGCAATGCATCTCTGGAAGCCACACGAAAGTGCGCGAAGTGAGCTAATGCAGGGCAGGGAAATTGCTAGAAAGAAACTAGGAAAGTGTTTCCTGCGGACCAATTGCAACAAGTACCGGTCCTGGGTAAAACCATCTAGGTAAAACTTATCGTGGCTTCTGCTTAACAGTGAAGCTGTATGTGATGCAATTCGCAAAATCAACCAGGATACCATGCAGCAGCCAGACCACGCCCAAGCAAGATGCCGTGACACTTCCCTATACCTTTGTAGCCCCCTCCCACGAATACAAGGTTCACTGTGAGCACGCTCTGGCGACCTTGTGGCCTCCTACACAATTGAAGCAAATGTCAGCAGCACACAGGGTCCAGATCTACTTAGACATGGTCTCCATTCGGCAAGCCCCGCTTTCTGTGGGGAGCGAGGACGCCAGTCAATTAGTAGCTCTATACCACAGCTACTGTTAACATCATACGTATGAACCTCCTCCTTCAGACCAGCGACCGCATCCAAGCTGCTGCTTGACAAATCGACAGTAGAGATGCACGCTTAGACCGAAGACTCACTAGGACCGCGGGAGGAAGGGGAGGGGATTACACACAATAAAAACCGTAGGGAAGGGAAGGAGAGAAGGGAGGGAAGGGAGGAGGGTTTAGGATGGGAGCAAACCGACCGGGGCATGGGGGAGCTGGGTGGTGGGTTAAGGGGGGCCGGGAAGAGGGGGAAACAGTTGTGCAACGAAAGAGAGAGGACTGACGATAGCCCAAACCCAAACCCCAAGTCCAAACCCCAAGTCCGAACCCCAAGTCCAAACCCTACCCACATCCCCACATCAACCCCTATACCTTCCTGAATTCCCCCTCTCCCTGCCCCTGCCCCTCTGCCTCAGGTTCCGAAACCTTCAGTTGGTAGTTGACGCCCTATCTGCCAACCTGGATGTGATCGGCATGTTGGTGGTGGTGTTGGGGGTGCTGCTGGTGGTGGCTGGTACGGTGGTGTATTACGTGGAGGGCGCCTTGGTGAAGGACACGTGGTTCGACTCCATACCGCTGACCATGTACTACATGCACGTGGGTGCTCCGTGGGAAAAGGGGGAGGGGGCGGTGTGTGTGTGTGTATGCGCGTTCGCAGCCTTGCTCATATAACATCTTGTTAAAAGGGGAAAGCAGGGCGGCGCTCTTCCAGGGCGGCGCTCCTGGTCGCCAACCACCCTAAGACCGGCATCAGGTCAAAAGCCATCATGCAAGTCGCATTCAGGATGTACATCTCCTTCTTCCATCGCGCACACACCTAATCCAATGGTTCCCCATCCTCCCACCGCCCACTAGGGAGCCGACCCTTGGGTCGGTGATCGGCTGCTGTGCCGCTCTGCCCTGCACATCGCCGCCCGGCACAACCAGCCCGACTGCCTAGAGGCCATCCTCACCAGCCCCTTCATGGAGTTCACTGGCAAAGTGCGCAGTCGGGAGTGCAAGTAAGTGTCGTTGTCCGGCGTGCACGCGGGACCGAGTGGATGAGGGCTAACATGGGCAGACCGAGTCCTGAGCTCCACCCGGATTCCGGCCAGCACGCGCTGGCAGCTCTCGCGGTTGGGTCATGGGCCATGTCGCGGGCCAGCTCGCGGTTGGGTCATGGGCCATGTAATTGGCTGAGTTATCAAATTCTCTTTCCTTTCTCTCCCTTCCTCACCCCCTCCCTCCCTCTCTCCCTCCTACCATAAAGGGCTCTATCCTACCGTGTTTCACGAGATTGCTGAAATTGCAGTTAACATAAGAAAGGAAAATAGAATAAAATTCCGGATGCTATAATCTGGGCTACTGCAAAATACACGGATAGCTTATTGATAACCAGAAATACCAAAGACTTCTACCTAAGATCCTGTTTTGGATGCTTCCGGTTGAGGTGCTGCCGCTACCGCTGCCTCATCGCGGCTTGATGCTGTGATGCACACTCGGGCCGGGGGTTCAAACCCAACCCAGGGATTGGCCAGCGAAATGAAGAGGGGACGGAATGGGGGGATGGCCCGGATGGCCACACGGACCCACCTGGCGGGGGACCGTTCGCGGTTCACCGCTGCTGACGTCCTGTGTCCCAACACAGCAGCGCCCACCACTACACCCGTTCCAAATCTCAACTCAAGCCCCCCCTTTCCCCCCAATACACCTGCCCATGTATACAAACCTCCATCTCCCATTTGCCCCCCCCACACGCATAGGCTGGTGGACTACCCAAACAGCTCAGGTTACACACCACTCCATTACGCCGCCGCTTCACGGTGCGCCGACACCGCCGTCGTGCTCTGCCGCCACGGCGCTAACCCCATTGCCAAGACCGCGGAAGCACGCCGCTGCACGCCGCCGCGCGCTTCCAAAACCTTGAGCTGGCCATGATCCTGCTGAAGCACTGGGACGAGAACCTTCGGCGGCTGGATGTGACCGACCCACGGGTCGTGGAAAGCTACGACCACACCAAGCCGTACCAGATGCCCGATGTGAAGCCTAACAAGGCCCTGATGCGGGTGCTGGATCCTGGGACGCCCATCAAGGAGATCAGCGATCCGTTTGGAGATGCAGCCGCCACCGCCGCCGCCGCCAGGTTGCCGTACGATGTGTCGTGCAGCAAGGTCGCGCCGATGAAGAAACCCTCCGCCACGGCGCTAAAGCGCAGCTTTTCGCCGCAAGGGCAGGTGAGGGGTGATTTAGGGCGGCGGGGGCCAAGATGGACACAGAGGCATCGGGGCATGATGGGGCCTAAGGCCGGAACGGAAATTAATAATGTTTGGATCATCGGAGAACTTCGAGAGGACCCAAACCATCAGAGGGGGTTCGAAAATAATAATGTCATTATTGGGGGTTGTGAAAGCGGAGTTCCCAGCGGCTGGGTTGTGGTGCTGCTGAAATAACCCCACCTAAGCAGCCTAAAGACGTTTCTAGGATGCATTGGCTTCCTGGTGTAAGCCGTAATTGGAAACATATCTGTAGCTCTTGTCTGCTGCTCCTGCATAGCACCAGAAGCAGCAGCAACGACAAGAGCATGTCTGACACCTGCATGGATTGATTACAATATCCAACACCCTGATTTCCCTTAGCATTGTCTTGTCCATGTCCCTGAACCTCTGAACCATGCACGCCGCGATGACTTCTTGGCGGCTGCAGGAGCCAGAACCTTTGACGCTGGACGGCGATTGCGGACAGGATGACGACAAGGTACGGCAAGGGGAAAGTGGGTCCAGGCATCTCAATTATGCGTGGCGGCGGTGATGAAGGTCTCCAACGCGCGGGGCTGCCTGTCCAACTTGATGGTTGCTGCCCGTCGAACACCGTGTATGTGCTTGCTGCTGGTGGGCACCGCGCTGGATTGCCTAACTCATCCTCCCCTAGGGGGCCGTTTATCATGGTATGGTAAAAAACACAGTGATGCACCACACCGCGCCGATACGGATACCCACCGGAGCTCCCCTTGGTCCCCTTTCAGGTCCCGGCGGGCTGGGAAGATGTCCTGTCTGGCAAGTCGGGCATCGGAACCACGGGGAAGGCTGCTGGCGGGGACTTCATCACCATATACCAGTGAGTAGCAGAGTACTGTCCATTCGCCAAAAGCTCCGGGGTGACGACACAACGCACGCCCCTAGCTTCGTAACGAGTCCTCCTGCCTCCAGCGACTACTACCTCTTACCTTGCTGCTACCTACTGTGACTGCTGATGTCACAGCTCCTTCCAGATACTTGCGCATCAACTCGCGGTCATACCCAGGCGAGGCCCAGCCCGCCTGCGACACTATGACCTCGCCAGGCTTCTGCCAGCCGGCGCTCACAGTGTACTTGATTGCGTGGTGTGCGTGAAATGACAGCAGGCGGCGGGCAGGCAGGTTGTCGCCCGCCACGTGCAGGTACTTTGTGTGCACGTCCGTCCACTTTAGGGCATCCGACTTGGCGGCGTCGCCCG
>NW_003307547.1:1595256-1596333 GCF_000143455.1 Volvox carteri f. nagariensis | reverse complement strand
ACAACCTGCCCGCCCGCCGCCTGCTGTCATTTCATGCACACCACGCAATCAAGTACACTGTGAGCGCCGGCTGGCAGAAGCCTGGCGAGGTCATAGTGTCGCAGGCGGGCTGGGCCTCGCCTGGGTATGACCGCGAGTTGATGTGCAAGTATCTGGAAGGAGCTGTGACATCAGCAGTCACAGTAGGTAGCAGCAAGGTAAGAGGTAGTAGTCGCTGGAGGCAGGAGGACTCGTTACGAAGCTAGGGGCGTGCGTTGTGTCGTCACCCCGGAGCTTTTGGCGAATGGACATGCGAGCACGCTGGCCGTCGCGGGATCCACCTATCGTATGTGATTGAGCTACCTTGAAGAGCGCGCGAACACTCCTGCCGCTGTGGGATCCACCTGTGACCCTGTACACGCAGCAGCTGCACGGGGCAATCCAACGCACATTGGGGTAGTCGTTTGCCTGCGACCTTGACACTGCATTCGCACTGGGATCCGTTGTGCCTCCCCTGCTGCAGGCTCGCTGCTGCAGGCTGCTGCTTGTGAGCATGGTGAGGATCGGTGCGCAGTTTAAGGGGACAGGCTGCAGAGCGGGGCCATCGTGCACCGGGCCGGTTGGGTAGTTCGTGATGCAGAGCAGTGTCGCCCAGTGGGATGAGGGGCCACTATCACCATGCTAGGATCAAGTATTGTTGTGCTGTGGTCTGTTGGTGAGACGCTATCTCACAGGGACCTAGCAGACACGACTAAGGAGACATTAGCCGTTACACGTATTCGGGAGATCCGCGACCTACCACCGAAAACCCCTTTGCCTAGGCGTAAACGTGTGAATCTGAGGTACTGTTACCGATAAACAACAGAGACTTATAAAGGCTTGGAAAGCCTATCCCAAAAGGACGAGAGCTATCAGTACGCTAGAACCTAATAGCCGTTTTGACGGGCCTCCCGAGACAGGTCCAAAGCTGTTACTCAGTCTAACATGCGACCTCAGACCGGCCACAGCTGTCACTCACGACAGCCTGACAAGTTACCCAAGCAGGCCACAGGGCGACACGGCAACCCTTCGCATCAACACGCCCCCTCGTGTCGCACT
>NW_003307547.1:1591949-1595206 GCF_000143455.1 Volvox carteri f. nagariensis | reverse complement strand
GTGGACGGACGTGCACACAAAGTACCTGCACGTGGCGGGCGACAACCTGCCCGCCCGCCGCCTGCTGTCATTTCATGCACACCACGCAATCAAGTACACTGTGAGCGCCGGCTGGCAGAAGCCTGGCGAGGTCATAGTGTCGCAGGCGGGCTGGGCCTCGCCTGGGTATGACCGCGAGTTGATGTGCAAGTATCTGGAAGGAGCTGTGACATCAGCAGTCACAGTAGGTAGCAGCAAGGTAAGAGGTAGTAGTCGCTGGAGGCAGGAGGACTCGTTACGAAGCTAGGGGCGTGCGTTGTGTCGTCACCCCGGAGCTTTTGGCGAATGGACATGCGAGCACGCTGGCCGTCGCGGGATCCACCTATCGTATGTGATTGAGCTACCTTGAAGAGCGCGCGAACACTCCTGCCGCTGTGGGATCCACCTGTGACCCTGTACACGCAGCAGCTGCACGGGGCAATCCAACGCACATTGGGGTAGTCGTTTGCCTGCGACCTTGACACTGCATTCGCACTGGGATCCGTTGTGCCTCCCCTGCTGCAGGCTCGCTGCTGCAGGCTGCTGCTTGTGAGCATGGTGAGGATCGGTGCGCAGTTTAAGGGGACAGGCTGCAGAGCGGGGCCATCGTGCACCGGGCCGGTTGGGTAGTTCGTGATGCAGAGCAGTGTCGCCCAGTGGGATGAGGGGCCACTATCACCATGCTAGGATCAAGTATTGTTGTGCTGTGGTCTGTTGGTGAGACGCTATCTCACAGGGACCTAGCAGACACGACTAAGGAGACATTAGCCGTTACACGTATTCGGGAGATCCGCGACCTACCACCGAAAACCCCTTTGCCTAGGCGTAAACGTGTGAATCTGAGGTACTGTTACCGATAAACAACAGAGACTTATAAAGGCTTGGAAAGCCTATCCCAAAAGGACGAGAGCTATCAGTACGCTAGAACCTAATAGCCGTTTTGACGGGCCTCCCGAGACAGGTCCAAAGCTGTTACTCAGTCTAACATGCGACCTCAGACCGGCCACAGCTGTCACTCACGACAGCCTGACAAGTTACCCAAGCAGGCCACAGGGCGACACGGCAACCCTTCGCATCAACACGCCCCCTCGTGTCGCACTAGGGGCCTTACTACAAATTGCTAGCACCGACGAGCTGGCTCGGCCACCAAGTCCGCGGTCCAGGCCGACTGCTCACCACTCAACAAACACAAACGCAGCTTGCCAGCCTTCAGCCTGATGGCTATGCGGTCTGGTGCTGCTGTTCAAACACAAACAGGGAAAACAGTGCCGTACAGCACCATACGCACTGCCTACGGCGCCCCTTCGGGCATTGACCTGCCCATTCGGGCGCCTGCTCACGCACCCTCAGCACCCCCCTAAAGCCTAGCTCAAAACAATTCCTCAAAGCCCTCAGCACTCCTCCTCTGGCGATCTAAGTGACGCCCAGCGCTGTGCGGCAGCGCACGAACTTGACCTCGCCCAGTGCCTTGGTTAGGATGTCAGCCACCATGTCCTCGGTGGTGCAATAGCTGAGCTTCACCTCACCACGCGCGACCCTCTCGCACACGATGTGATGGTGCACGTCGATGTGCTTGGAGCGCACCGACGTGATGGGGTTGTTGCCGAGGCTGAGCGCGCCTTGCGAATCCAGCTGGACGTTGACAGCACCCGGGGAAAGGTCCAGATCGCTCGCCAGCTTGCGCAGCCACAACGCCTCACGCACGGCTGCTGCTGCGGCCTGGTATTCGGCTTCCACGGACGAGGCAGCCACGGTGCGCTGCAACTGACTGCTCCAGCTGACCGCCGCGCTGCCGAGCAGAAAAGCGTAGCCCGTGGTGGACCTGCGGGTGGCTGGGTCGCCGGCCCAGTCTGCATCGCTGTACCCACAGAAATTGCTGGCGTCGCCACAGTAACGTAGACCAAGCGCCCGAGTGCCAGAGACGTAACGCAGCACACCCAGAGCGAGCCCCATGTGCGCTTTGGTGGGGCAGACATGTGCCGCGCCAGCATGCTCAGAGTGTGTGCGATGTCTGGGCGTGTGCGATGTCTGGGCGTGTGCTGGTAGCAAGGTAGTTTAGTTCTCCCACCAGCGCGCGGTAGCCACTGCTGTCCGTCAATATCGGCTGGGTGTCACTGGCTGGCAGAACCCGCGTACCCTGGGGTAGCGGGGTGGCACGTGGCTTGGCGTTCTCCAGGCTGTGGCGCTGAAGCAGCTGCTCCACGTAACGCTGCTGCGTGAGCATGATGCTGCGGTTGCGGCGGTCCTGGACGATCTCCATGCCGAGGTAGTAGCGCGCCTCTCCAAGGTCTCGTACAGCGAAGCAACCAGCTATGGCCGCCTTGGCGGCCGCAACCAACTGCGGGTTGTCCGCCGCCACCAGCATGTCGTCAACGTGCACGAGCACATCGATTGAGCCATCGGACCCCCGCTTGACGAATAGCGCGGGGTCGGACGCAGACGGTTCATAGCCTAGCTTGCCCAGCTCCGCCGCCAGCTTCTCGTACCAGCAACGTGGGGCTTGCTTGAGGCCGTAAACAGACTTTAACAGCCGGCACGCCTGTGACGGGTCGCCGTTGCTGTAACCTGGGGGCTGTCGCATCCACAGCTCCTCTGCCAGGTCACCGTTCAAGAAGGCCGTCTTGACGTCCATCTGATGGACCGTCATACCTCTGGCCGCTGCCACAGCTAGAAGTGCCCGCAGGGAGGCTGCACGCGTAGTGGGCGCAAACAGCTCTCCATAGTCTATGCCCGCTCGCTGTTCAAAGCCTTTCACCACTAAACGCGACTTGTAGCGTACCTCACCGCCTGGCTCCTGTTTGATTTTGTAGACCCAGCGACAGTCCAGGATGCGTGCACCGGGTGGCGGCGTGCCCAACTCCCAGGTCTTGTTGGAGAGCTGCGACAGAATCTCGTCATCCATCGAAGTTCTCCACTTGTCCGCTTGCGGACTCGCCACCGCTTCCTCATAACTGCGCGGCTCCTGCACCGCGCTGTTGCCTCCGCCGCCCGCATTGCCGTCGCCTGCCTCAGCATAATTTGTGCTTCCCGACGCTTTGTTAAGCAGCGGTGGACTGCCCAAATCTCCGCCGCCGCCGCTGCTGTTGTTGGCTGGGCAGACCGTGGCCAGCGGCGGGTGAAGAGGTTGCCGTTGGCTGCGTGTGTTGGGGCGGGGGGGGGGCGCTGGGTTCACTGGGGGCGATGCAACCACTGGAGGCGGCGGTGTGGCGGGCTGTGTAGAGCCGCCGACGGGGTCGCCG
>NW_003307547.1:1545867-1591861 GCF_000143455.1 Volvox carteri f. nagariensis | reverse complement strand
ATTTGCTTGGGCGCGCCGGCAGGAACGTAATTATGTAACAGTGAGCGGTCACATGTAAGGTGGTAAGGCGAACCAGAGTCTAGGACTACTGCTGAACTGTTGCCACTGCCACCGACGACCAGCACCGTGGCACGGTTCTGGCATGAGCTTACACCGCCACCGCCGCCGCCACTGCTTCCGCCAGCAGTGTTGCTGCCGCTGCGGCGGCCGTTGCCGCGTCTAAAACGGCCGCGTTCGCGCGTCCTGTCGCCCCCGCTGTTATTGCCGCCGCTGGTACCTCCGCCGCCGCCATCACGTTGGCGGTTGCCGCTGCCACTGCTGCTGGCGCCAGTACTGCGTGGCTGCTCAAACGCATTGCTGCGGTAGAGGCCTACGGACACGTCCGCCAGCTTAACGGGGCACTCACGGACATAGTGCCCAGGCTGTCCACAGTAGCGACAGGTGTCGTTGGCCCCCGCGGCGCCCGAGGCGCCGGCAGCACCGCGGACTCCACGGGCGGTGCGACCAGGGCCAACAGCTCCAACCAGGCCGGACTTGACTGCTTGGGCCTTCAGGTTGTTCTCCTTCTCCCGCAGCATGAACACGAGCTGCGGGGTAGTCAAGTTGGGCAAATACATCGCGAACTCGACAGTAATAGCGTACTGTGGAGGCAGACCGTGGAGAATTGCATGACGCATAGCAGCCTCGTCCCACTGGCCGCCCGCCGAGATAATGTCGCTGTGGAGCTGCTCCGCCCGTTGAATGAAGTCAGCGGTCGTCTCGTCGTCGCCCATGCGCAGTTGCTTCTGCGGCTCCAGCAGGCTTAGCCGGGCCTGAGAGGCAGAACGGAACTGCAGCTGTAAGAGCTGCATGGCGGCGAGGGTCGTCTGACAGTTCCTGAGCAACTGCTTTACTGGCAGTTCGCAGGATAGACGCAGGTAGCCAAGCGCCTGGGCATCTTCCTCCAGAGCGTCTTGCGCATTGCGTCCCGGTGGCGACGGGTTGGTCATATAGATCCGCAGCTTGGATGTAGCAAGGAAATCACTGAAGTCTCCTAGCCACTGTGAGTAGTTAGACCCGTCCGCTAAGAGGACGGTCTTACACCCTTTTCCCATGTCGGTTGCCTAGCGAGCCTCCCTGCTCAAGCTAAAAGCAACTACAGATATTAACCGCCGGGAACCGTTACCCGGGGCTCATAACCTGTTGGTGAGACGCTATCTCACAGGGACCTAGCAGACACGACTAAGGAGACATTAGCCGTTACACGTATTCGGGAGATCCGCGACCTACCACCGAAAGCCCCTTTGCCTAGGCGTAAACATGTGAATCTGAGGTACTGTTACCGATAAACAACAGAGACTTATAAAGGCTTGGAAAGCCTATCCCAAAAGGACGAGAGCTATCAGTACGCTAGAACCTAATAGCCGTTTTGACGGGCCTCCCGAGACAGGTCCAAAGCTGTTACTCAGTCTAACATGCGACCTCAGACCGGCCACAGCTGTCACTCACGACAGCCTGACAAGTTACCCAAGCAGGCCACAGGGCGACACGGCAACCCTTCGCATCAACATGGTCGACTGGGTGTTGCATAGCATGTGTGGAGCTTTAGTATGCACCCAGCGATTCGATCTCAATTGGAGGTATCGAGCAAGAACCAGCGGTCCATCCAGTTGGGTGCAGCAGATAGTAGTAGTGCCGCCAGAGAAGGAACCAACGTACGCCTGTAGTGCCTGCGCCTGCACCTCGTGACAGTGGCAGTGCGCAACGTGGTGGAGAACGAGCAAGAGTCCAGGAGGGTCATGTGCACGGGCTGGGGCTGGGGCTGGGGCTGGGAAGGCTGGGAAGGCAATACTTGGCAGTGAACCGGCAAGGCGAGTGGGTGCTGCCGTTGAAGAGGAGAGGCTGAGAAGGCGTGTGGGCGCCTGGCAGTGGTTTACGGCAGGCAAGCACTACCACGCATGACCGCGAGCAGCTCGCTCCAGGACGCGGACCTGCAGCTGGCTGCTGCTTTTGCCCGAGCGAGCAATTACTGTGCGTGCTCCAGCATGGGCAAGTTGAGCGAGCGGGTCTGCGGCGTGATGGTGTTAATAATGATGGTGATGGTTCCCCCGCTGGGCTGCTGAGCCTTGCAGGGAGTGCTAGTTGCGCCAGTACGTGTGGGCTGCGAGCTTAATGCAGCGACAAGGCTGGGGGGGATACTAGGCCGTATGAGGGATCAGCGGGCGGCGGCGGTGCTGCATGCAGGCAGGCACGCGTATACAAGCACCAAGCCTCTTTTTCAGCACCAATCGACAGCGACTCGTTTGTGCAGTAGTGAGCTGCGTACCACTAGTACATTGTGACGCGTATGTGAGGGGTGCAAAGATGCGAACTTGCATAGCGCCAAGAACATAGTAATAATGACATGGGGTTGGGCCGTCGGTAAACCCTGGTAGCAGGTGGTGTGGTCTGTATCGTCAACTTGAGCGGAGTTGCATGCCCCGCTGCTGCTGAGAGGCGGGCCGAGTGCCCGATGAGATAGCCCCTGTACGCGGCAAGCTTGCTTGTGACTTGCCGTGCGCGGTGGTGGGGCTGGGCGGTACCAGCAGCGGTGCATATGATGCGCGGTTTAGTTCTGGCACAGTTGAATGATCCCTGACGGATCATTGTAAATAATCAAGGGGCTGGTGTGCACCTGGGCTTGGGCCGTCGGTAAACCCTGGTAGGGGCGGAAAGCAGGTCATCAACAGCCGACTTGTGGGCAGCTCACGATCCAACCTCACGTTTGGCACCCGCGGCCTTGAGCTCGTGGTGCATGGCCGCGTCGTAGCACAGCGAGGTTGCCGCGAGCGGCGCCACGTGAGGCGCCTGCTGCACCATATTCTTGATTGGTTTGGTTGCGCCTGTTGACGAGGGGCTCTCACACATTTACACATAACTTGTGCATTCGTCCCAAAATGTCGCATAACAGCTGCACCGGGAGACTAACCATGCATGCACCCACGCAAGCACCCACGCACGCACCACGCACTCCTCCGGCTTGAGCCCCAGCTTCTTCGCCGCCAGGAAGAAGACGTCGGGTGCGGGCTTGAAGTGTGCTAAGTCGTCCGACGTCACCACCGCTTGGAAAGGGTCGGTCAGTCCCTGCTCCGCCAGCGACTGGTGAGTGGTGATGACACAGACAGCAGCGAGTTGCGGGGGGGGGGCAGAGGGGGGCTGCAGTGAGCGAGGGAATGGCCAGATGGACGATGGACCATGAAATCCCGTGTAATACTGCGGCGCACATGCGAAGGCGCTGTTGTGAGGTGTGTCGGCACGCGTGTCAACCACCCGGGTTTGCTGGGCATGTGCCATGGCCCATGGAGCCCACCCACCGGGCGCAAAGTAGCTGCTCGCATAACAGCAACGCAGCAGCATGTGTGGCTGTTATTAAGCCTTTGTGTAAATGCGGCGCAGACAGGCACCTGAGTTGAGGATGTCGCCAGGCATGCGTGCACAAACTTATCTCAACAGGACCTAGCCTCGCACTGTAAGGATTAGGAACTAGGATTAGGCTGAGTGACAGTGGGTTGAAGCTGCTCTCGCAATCTCGCCCATTTATCCTCACGACCGCCCGGTACGACACACACCCCAAACACCATGCACAGTGCTGTGCATGACGGCCACTCCCCCCGCCCCCCTAGCGTGCGACGCTATGTGTGCATCGCGGCGCCACACTGCGAGCGTCAAATATCTCACGAATTGAGATTGGGCATGCTGCAGTGGCCGTCAGGCACACGAACGCGCAAGCTGCACACCTTGGGTCCCAACAGCTCTTTCGCACCGCCTGCGCCATCCTCAAGAATGTGATGCTGCTGGCCGCTGGGCTGGGCGCCGGCGGGCTGAGCCCAGGGACCCGCCGTTGTGCACTCACTGAATGCGGCCTTCGCGGCGGCGCGTTGCCATTCGGCAGCGGCGCTGCTGGGCCCCGACGGCTGCTGCTGCAAATGTGGCACCAAGGCCGCCGGGTACAGGCATGGCATCAGTGAAAAGGTCCAAGTTGTTTTAGCGATCGCTTCATTGACAGTATCGTGACTTTTTATTTTTCACGTCACTATGAGCTGAAGAGGTTTTGACTGTGTTTCTGCTGGGTTTCTGCTGAGTTTCGACTGAGTTCCCATTGAGTTCCTGTGCCTCGCTCCTTTCGCCCCACAGCGCGGCGCCGCCCCCGCCGTGCCACTTTCGGTGCAGCCCCGTTTCGGTGCACGTGTGCAGCCACACTCGTAGCTTCTCTACCCCCTCGGCGCGGCGGGGGACGGCTGGCGCCGCCCACGCCGCGCCCGTCAGCAGCAGCCGCGTGTGCCCCGTGTGCGGCCCAGATGCAGGTGATGGAAAGCTTGCAGCCCCATGCATCCCATCTGAGTTTACACGCAGCTCACACGAGGCTTCCCAAACGGCTCCGCGCGCAGCTACCAGCTCTCACTCGTACAACTGCCGACTCACACAAACGACTCCTGTGCTCTGCCGTACACCTCTGCGCTCCTGTCGCTTCACGCTTTTTGTGAGGGACCCCTGTCCGTGAAGGCGCGAACTTAGGACCGCTAGAAAGCCCTTAGAAAGCTCACCCCCCCCAACTACCAACTCCCTGTATGATGTACGGTACGTAGGTGTGCGGAGTTTGCCGCCGATGTCAGCGGATCTCTGCCACCGGTCGGCGATGGCGTCATGCAAAGCGTCCCTACCTGCCAGCGCATAGTCATACGCACGCAGAGTGAAGGACGCCGGCAGGGGTTCATGCAGGCACAGCAGGGCCTCGGCGAAACGAGCAGCTTCGGCGCCACCGTTGGCACCACCACCGCCATCGCCAACGGCTTAGGCCGCACTCGCTCCGGCGCCGCTGGATCCACGCACCGATCCGGGGGTATTCTCGGCGGCATTTCGGGTATCTCCTCATCTGCGACATCATCGGACGATGACGCCCAGGGTAAGAAGCCCGAACCGGGTCGTCGCTCCACGGGCGCTGCTACTGCTTTTACTGCTACTACGCCTGCGGTGCCGGCTGCCGCCAGGGGTGTAGGATCCTGCTCACCTCCTGGGCCTCAGAAGTCTCCTTCCGCAACCGGCATGAGGTCGCTGATGGCAATCCCGGAGCCTGCTATACGTTCTCCTTTCTCCGATGGGCAGCTGCTGGCATCCCATGGTGCAATCCGCATTCAGCCCGTGACGCCTCCCCGGGGAGAGCTAGCGGCCGCCAGCGGCTTGCGGACGGCGTGCTCACTGGGGCATGACGCCGCGACGGCTGCCGGGCCAGCGGCGGCGGGTGCAGCAGCAACCACCCTAGGTATTGGCTCCGGGGGCGGCCTTGTTCGCACCGGCAGCGGTACCTTAGCGTCTAAGCCGCCTAGTGGCGATGGCGGCAGCAAACCCTTCGGCCGGACCTTCAGTCGATCGAGCTCATACAAGCCGTTTGGGGATGCCACCACCACTGCCGCCACCGTCGCTGCCGGTACGACACCAAAGCCGGTCCTCGTGCGCACGCACTCCTGCAGCGGCCGAAGCAGCCCTCCAAGCTCCGTGAACTCCTCCTCGTCGTCGACGGCGGCAACAGGAGCGGCGGCGCCGCCGCCGGTGGCCTTCTCCGCGTGGAGTGACAAGAAGAAGACGTACAGCGCACAGGCGGCGGCGGCAGCGACGGCGACGGCGGAGGCCGACCTGGCACGTGACAGCCACTCAGATGACGCTCAGCCGGTTGAGGTAACCATGTATCCGCACATTCGGGAGAATCTTAAGCGGCTTAAGGCAGGAGACACGTGCAACGAGGCGGTGACGCTGGACGGCACCGATGCAACCAGGACGCAAGACCCGCCGACACGCCAGCGCAGCCGTTGCCAGAGCCAAGGTGAATCAGCGTCGCATTGCCAGCAGCATCTGCATTATAATGATGAGCGCCAACAGCAACGTCAAGCCTTCCAGGGCAGCAGCGGCGTCAGTAATGGCAGCAGCAGCAGCAGCGTAAGCCGTCGCAGCATCGGCAGGAAGAGCGCCAGCAGCCGCAGCGGCAGCGGCAGTGGCGGCGGACAGTCGGCAATCGCACCTGATCTAGGTTTCCGGCGCCAGGGCTTGATGCCGCCGGCAGTGGAGCTGTCTGAGGATGAGAGTCGCCTAGAGGACGTGGGTCTGGCAGCTGCTCTGTCTCCTGGGGCCTCTATGCGAAGGACGGCTCGGCTGGGCTGATCTCAAAGCTGAAACCTCAGCGCGCCTACCTACTGGCGGGCTTCCCAACAACAAACGCATCAAAGCAGATCATAAGCGGCGAGGAGCGGATGCTAGATATCCTGAGGCTGGGCCTGGACTAGGAGTGTTTTCGTTTGTTGACTTGCACGTGTCTGCATGTCGGTGTGTTCGCCTGCCTGTTGTCCGCCTGTGCATATTCGATGTTTACGGCCGCTCTGCAGCGGGGCGACTGCGAACGTCGAAACTTGTTCACATTTAGGCTTATTTTGATCGGTGATGCACACGTCATGAAGACCCTGAACATCCTGCGCGGTAGGATGTTCCAGTGATTAGCTAAACGGAGACGGATGTGGAGGCTACAGAGTAGCTCATGCTTCGGGGGGAGCAAGACAAATGTGGCACGTCAGTACAAACCACTTCTACTGCTGAAGGGTCGCGGAGATTACCTCACACGCCTTGCATTGGATTATATCATTGCATCTGCCGGGATGGGACAAGGCCTGGTTTGTGGTATTGAAAACGGGAAGGTCCGAACCCGGCGAACGAAGGTGAAAGTAGACGCCCCTAGTGAGTTCGGCTAAGTTCAGGCAGGACAGGACAAGCCAGGCCAGTGCAGGGCAGGGTGGTCTTGACCCTCGCTCGACTTGCTTGACGCTGCAGCAGGATGGTGCTTTTGCCACACACGGCTATTGAATTTGCGCGCTTAGGTGGACATACTATTGTGCTGGCAGTGCTATTACATACGACGGCAGTGCGAGGGAGGTACATATATATATATATATATATATATATATATTAGACGGCAGGCCGCTGTATCTTCACCGCGCGGCCATATAGGGGAAATCCTGATAGAGGAATGAGGGGGGTTCTCCGCTGCCGTCTGTTCCGCTTTGTCGTCGCCGTAGGCGTTCGGGTTCTTCAGGCCGCGTATCGGCCTGCGTGCTGGATAACTCAGCTGGTCGGACCCCTGTCCCCTACCTCCGTTGGACTTGCTGAAATTGAACGGCGGTTGCACGTGCGAGAGGGCTCGGATAGGGCTGGGGGCGGTTGTGTAGCCGTCGGTGCCGGCACATGTAGGACAGCGACATCGGGGGGGGGAGAGAAATGGGCTTGAGCACCAAGCAGGAGTGGCTGGAGGGAATGAAGAAGGGCATGAGACAGGGGGCCTCGAGGGAGGAAGGACCAGCCGACCGATCTGTCAACCGATTGCTATGTTGCTACCCACGTGCGCGTAGAGGTTCGGCGGTTGCTTTGTTTGGGATGATGGGGCAGTGTACGGACAAAGTGTACAGCAGCATAGCAGACTCCTCGACGCATACAAGATGTAGGCAAGAACCATTATTTAGGCTGAATACTTTGTCAAAGCCTGCGCTAACTGCAGGATTTGAGTTGATAGGTTGTTTAATACTGCAGTGGTGGGTGCCTGGACGGTAGATTTCCACTTGATTGGACTTCCCCGCCGTGTTTATGACCTTAACTAACCAAGAATAATTAATTTTCGCCTCGTAAATTTTCAAGAGGTAGGGTTTCCCTTGGGTTGGCAAGCAAGGGCTTGTGTTCGACTGCACCTACCGTCATCTACCGCCGCATGCTGTCGGCATTCATCAAGGACTTCAGGCAGCGGTGGCAGGGGTAGGCGGCGGCGAAGGGCTGATGGACGCATCTGTATGTGCTGATGCGATGGCGCATTGTTGGCTGGAGGTCGATCCATGCAACGATGCGCCCTCGGGTGCACCTGGGGCTCCGTGGGGGGCCGCAGCAGCAGCAGCAGCAGCAGCAGTAGCAGCAGCAGTGGGTTGTCCAGTGAACGATATGCGCATGGATCAGTAGTGCAAAATGATGCAGGTACGTAGGCTGCTGCTGCTACTCGTGCTGGTGCTGCTGCTCGTACTGCTGCTTGTGCTGCTGCTCGTGCTTGTGCTGCTGCTTGTGCTGCTGCTCGTGCTGGTGCCGCTGCTGCTGCTTGTACTGCTGCTGGTGCTGCTGCTGGTGCTCGTGCTGGTGCTGCTGCTCGTGTTGCTGGTGCGTACGTGCGAAAGCGGTGTGAGGTGCTGTTTCGAAGGATTCACGTCGGGACGGGAAGAGAGATGGATGGTACGTAACGAATTTCGCGCAGAGCTTCCACAGGCTTGTCATCGGCGATGGAGGATGGTCAATTTATTCCTTACCCTGTTGTATGCGTGTGCTGCTGATGCTGAAGCTGCGTGCCAGGCACTGCGCACTGCAAAAGCAGGGAGGAGGGTGGAGCTGCTCTGTGCTGCTAGGTTCCTGCTTAATCTAAAAATCCAATTAACAGATTTACAGTGTGATGTGCGCGCTGTCTGAATTCTGGTGGTGGCCTTTCTACAATACGAAGAAGGAGAAGATGTCACGCCATATGACGTGCTAACAGACACAAGAAATGCGGATGGATAACTTTGGACCACTGCGTGCATGCATGCTAAGTTCACGTCTTTGTTTGGTGTCTGCCATCAAGCAACTCACATCGGTACGGCCATGGAAAACAACGGTAACGATGCCCTGGTCAACCAACGAGCCAAGTGCAACAAAGCAAACACGAGATGTACTCCAGGCTCTCCCTAGGAAACCCCCACAAGGAGCGATGGGTGTTCTCTGTTTAGATTTTGGGGAAACGGTTGTCTGTGAGGACCCGACGAAGTACTGCTGCATATGGGAGGGCATCAAGCGATAAAAGGGATATTATGCTTTCAAATAAAGGGGCTACATCGCCTTGTGGTCCGTTACCTTGCTCACTGCTTGCTCTAGCAGTACTTATTTTCTTCTTGTTATGGACCCGGGCGCCCATCAGGCCTGAATATGTTGCAGTAATTGATTGCGGGAGCTCTGGGACGCGTATGTAAGTCATACGCGTTTGGCATTTGGGTGGTCTACACTTCTGAATTTGCAATTCATCAACGGCGCGCAGATACGTGTTCAACTGGAAGTATACCGACGCACGGCGTGGCGTGCCGAACCTGGAGCTAATACCGCCATCAGCTGCTCAGGACCTCGTTCCAAAGAAGTCTGGGACAAGTACGTCCAGTGCAGGCGTCCCCGCCCCGGGGTCCGTTTTTCCGCCAAGCAAAGGGTGACGGCCTTGTTAGGCACCCTACCAGTCTGAAGCTGGGATTCCCCCAGCCAAACGGGCTTCTCCCACAACAATTGGGAGATATGCCTGTGCTGTTGCGTGCGGCATGATGACGCACACACGACTTCTCGCTGCATGGAAAATGGCTTGGCCCCCACATGACGGCATGCACGCCACCTACTACACCACCTACGCCACCTACTACATTCCCATGTCAAGCCATCGCGCCCTTCCCGCTTTCCATGCCTCCTCCTGCCCTGCCCTTCTGCTTCACTACACTACTCTAAGACAACGACGTCTGCTTACCTTTGTGGGCTTTTGCCCACGCGCATCCTTAAGGACCTTTTTGCGCTGCCGTATAACAACCGTACCGTACACGTGCAGGTTCGTACAATCGTGTGGAGACGCTTCCCGGACTTGATGCCTTCGCGGATCGACCCGACTCCGACTTGGAGGCTCTTGCCCTGGGCCCCCTGTTGGCATGGGCGCGTGCCATCGTACCCCCCCGACAGCTGCCCTCAGTACCTATCTTCCTGCTCGCCACGGCGGGTCAGTGCCCGTCCTGTAACATGCCCCTGGGTACCCTGTTACTCCTATGCCCCTGGGGGCCCTTAGGAGGATTCCGTTTACATATTTACATGTGTTGCATGCCTGCTGTTTGCATGCCTGCTGTTTGCATGCCTGCTGTTTGCATGCCTGCTGTAGAACGGAAACAACGGAACTGTATTAACGAAAGAGTAAAACGGCTGCTGGTAGGGGGAGTATTTGTTGTATGCATGTCTGTCTGTCTGTCTGTGCGGGAGTGAAATGGCGCTAGTGCTAACGTACTACATGTACGGGTGCCTGCTGTTGCCCTGCACCTTCCCCTCTACCCCTACCCCTCCAAGCCCCGGTCGCAAATTCAAATTCATACTGCCGTGTGGTGTGCCCTGGACGCGCTCAGGCGTACGCCGCATGCCGCCCGCCCGGCAGCAGCTCCTCCTGGATCGAGCGAGAGGGGCGCTGCTGAGATCCGGATTTAGGTACGGCAGGGGAGGGAGGGAGGGAAGACGCGAGGGGGAACGGGGACGTCGTGGCGCAAGGCCCTTCCCCATCCGCTTCCGCCGACTTTACGAACGCTTATGGGCTTGTGATGACCTCCATCCATATGGCCTTTCCGTAAGGGAAAGGACTCCGCAACGCGAAGGGAATTCTACCGGAGCTTAACACGCTTCCTAGGATTGACCATCCTAAGAGTCTGAACATTTTCAACATCTGGGCCCGCACACGTCACAGGTTCGAGCCCGAGTGGGCCCGGATCATCAGCGGCACAGACGAAGGAGTGTACGGCTGGATCGCGACGAACTACCTTCGGGGCCATCTAGACGGTCCCTCCAGCCTGGCAGTAGCACATGCAGTGGCAGCAGCAGCCAGGGCGGGTGACACCAGTGCAGCGGCGGCTGTAGCGGCGGCGATGGGCCGCCGCGGCAGCGGCGGCGGCGGGAGTGAGGTGGTTTCGGAGCGGAAAGATGTGGACGCGGCGGCAGCGACGAGGTCTTCGGCGTCCTCCTCGGTGACCACTGAGGGCTCCCTGGATCTCGGTGGCTCCTCCCTGGAGGTGACTAGTTTATGTTTATTTTGTACAAATGTTTTGTGCAAGTGCTGTACAGAAGCGCCGGTGGGATGACATCCGTAAAAATCATGGTCGGGCCCATGGACGGTCTACAGCCATAATTGTAGGGGGCCCCGAGTGCGGACGCTGTATAGAATATTTCTAATAAGCTCAGAGTGTTTATATCTTGGCGGTACCAGTAGCGGAATGTGAAGTGAAGTAACGGCGGCGGAAGAACCGTGCGATGTTGCGCAACGTGCCTTGTGGCGTGTGGGGGGGCTGTAGCCTGCCCCTGCGGTACCGGACTCGTGCTGCTGCTGCTGCCCCGGCTTGCTGCCGTCCCCCTGATGCTGCTGCTTATAATGCACAAGAGCCCCTTTGGGAGTCATTGCCCTCGTAGGGTCCTTGTAGCCGCTGTACTACTGCTTTCGCTGCTACCTGTTGCCACTGTCGCTGTCGCTGTTGCTGCCCTCGCCGCCCTTATTGTTGTCGTCGTCGTTGTTGCCCTCGCCGCCCGGTAGATGGTTTACTGCTCAGAGGCAATATCACGCGAGGCGTGGTGGCGGCAGCAGCAGCACCACCACCACCACAGCCGCCATCACCGCTACCACCACCAACAGCAGCGGCAACAACAATACGGAGCCCATTTGGCGGCTGGAGATGCTGATGCTGGAGAGGCGGCCCGGGGGATTGACGCCCATCTTCAGTCGGGTAACGGTAACCAACTGCGCAGTACACCTAGCCACCGGGGCACCTCCCTGGACACCAAACCACGTGACGATCACCAACAGCAACAGCAGCAGCAGCAGCAGGCAGCCACGTCGCAGCGGCGGCATTTACAGCAGCAGCAGCAGCAGCAGCAGCAGGCAGCCACGTCGCAGCGGCGGCATTTACAGCAGCAGCAGGCAGCCACGTCGCAGCGGCGGCATTTACTGCAGCAGCAGCAGCCCCAGGAGCAACAGGAAGAACCTATTGCGCGGTTAGCAGAACAACAGCAGCAACAACAACAGCAACAGCAGCAGCAGCAACAGCAGCAGCAATACTACAATCAGGAAGAGCATAGCCGGCTTTGGCATAGAACGTTGTTGGGGCGACATCTGGCTTTGGGGCGCGGGCAAGACAGCCACATGCGCAGGGTAGGAGGGGAGGAAGGGGTGGCCCTGGCGTCCGGGCAGCAGGCGGCAGGCCAGTCAGTCCAGACGGCTATGCTGGCGACGACGGCGGCGGATAAGGTGGAGCATCAGCAGCAGCAGCAGCATGAGGAGGAGGATGAGGAGGAAGGGCTACCCAGTCTGGGTCTGTTGTTAGGTCCCCGGTTCTACACCTTGCGGACGCATACTTTTCAGAAATACGGACTCAATGACGCATTCGACCGCTCCGTCAGCTTGCTGCTACAGGTGGGGGCCGAGGTCGGGTCGGCGGTCCGTCCGGATGTGCGGGAGGGGAGTGCTGGATGAGGGGGATGATGGTACACCACTGCCCTCAAAACGTATTAAATTGCATTGCGTTACGGCTGCAGCCCTGGCTGCTTGGCGCCCGCAGCTCAAAACTCCATCGAAGCACTGGACTCGACACATTACGCACCTCCCCAAAGCTAGGCGTCTTTGTCCCCCCCCCGCCATCTGTCAATCTCGCCATCGCCATCCTGCCGTACGGAAAGTACGGCAGCTCCGTAGTAACTCGCGCTGGTTCAGATTGTTCGACAGTTAGCATCGCCGATCTCATTCTTCACACTTTTCACAACCGTGTTTCTGCTTGTGTGCGTGTGTGTGTGGCGTGCATGCGCATGTGTGTTTTATGGCTGTCCCGTGTGCCGTACACAGGACACGACGGTACCTCCCCCCCTTCAGCCCCGGCCCCCGCCAACCCCGCCCGCCCCGAGTCCGAGGGCCCAGCAGACGGGGGCGCAACGAGGTGGCGGTGCCGCCGGCGGCAGCGACAGCCATGACAGCCTGCGAACAGGCGGCGGCAGCGACAGCCAGGACCAAGCTCTCCACGGAAAGGCCTTTCAGGCCCTTCGCCCGCAGCGCCCGGCCTTGCTGCGCCGGAAAGACCAACAGCCGCCGTCGCCGCCGTCACCGTCGCCGCCGCAGCCCTTGACGACTCAGAAGACAGAAGTAGCAGGAGCAGTAGCAGGAGCAGTAGCAGGAGGAGGCTTTTCCAGCAGCGTTGAGGGTGCGACGTCAAGGCCCTCAGGCAACGGAACCCTTGCCGTGTCCTCCGCGGCAGGCGGCGGCAGTGGCATCGGCGGCGATGGCGGTGGCGGCGGCGGCAGTAGTAGCGGCGGCGGCGGTGCTGGAAGCGGACTGCTCCCTGCGGGGTCAGGGATAGACGCAACGGGTGACGCGGCCGCCGCCCCGGAAGGCAATACGACACAGCGCGCCATGCCACCGGAACGGCACATGTCGCCACCACCAAAGCAGCTGGGTCGCGGCGTATCCGGGCAGGCGACGGCAGGGCTCAATTCGGGGGCTAGTGCCGTAATCCAGCTTCTAGCCTCCCCTCCGTTTGCGGCCAATGCCTCATCGCCGTCGGCGGCTGCGAACGACACAGGCGCTCGCGGCGGCGGCGGCGCCGACGGCACGGGCGGTACCGCCACCGCCAAGCTTCGCTCCCAAGCTGTCATACTGGAGCAGCAGAAGCGCGACTCGGAGCGGATCATCCAGCTGGTGAAGGAGCAGCTCACAGAAGCACAGGAGCGCAGCGGCAGCGGCGGCGGCGATGGCGATCGTGCAGCGGCGGCAGCGGCGGTGTCCTCGTCGTCTCAATCCAACAGTACTACTTCCGCGCAGGTACAACTTCGTCAGGCCCCTGCTGCTGCTACTGCAGCTGGCAGTGGCGGTAGTGTTGCTGATGATGATGCAGGGAGAGCTAATGATAAGGCCCAAGGCACAGGTGTGGACGCAGGTTCCGGAGCCGCGGCCAGCGGTGGTAGCGGTAGCGGCGGCGGCGGTGGCTTAGAGGGAGGAGCTGGCGGCGACGCGGGCGCCATTGGCCGAGCTCTAATGGCGCGCAGCGCCGCCACCGCCGTCGCCGCCGCCATTGCTGCCGGCTCCAGTATTGAGTCCCGTGGTCAACGGAGGCTTATAGAGCGGGGTCAGTTGGCGGACGGGGGGGATGTAACGGGGGCCTTACGCGGGGGTAGGGCTGACGGACGCCGCGAAGGGCTGGGGGTTGACGACGCGTGGCAGGCAGCAGCATCTGCAGCAGCAGCAGAGCCTGACGGGACCGCAGATTACGACAGTACGGACGCTGCGGAGAATCCGGTCGACAGCGGTGCGGAAGAGTCCTTGACGGCTGCTCTAGTGTGGGTGACGCAGCGCGGTGGCGATGAGGATGGCTCGGACCTGGCGGCGGGGCGCGGCGCGTCCTGGAGAGGACAGCAGCAGCAGGAGCAGCAGCAGCAACGGCTAGCGCAACGGGACCTTTTGGCGGCGGCGGAAGTGGCGTCAGCGGCGGCGGCGGCGGCGGATGCGGAGGCAGCTTCGGGGTCGCAAACGGCCGCCGACTCAGCGCGGCGCGCGGCGGCGGCGGCGGTGGCGGAATCCTCAGAGAAGGGGCTGGCGGAGGCGGCAGGCTTGGCGGCAGCAGCGGTCGCGAAGGCGGCGGAGGCTGGCGGAGGCGGCAGCGGCGGCGGCGGCGGCGGTAGCAGCAGCAACGAAGTTCTTGTTGTAGGGCGCGATGACGCCTTCGTGAGCGGGCAGGTTCGACGGGAGGTACGGGTCGTACGGCACCCGTGTATGCACCAAGGTGAGGTCTGGGGACGGGAGTGGGAGGGGGGAAGGAAGGGGGTAGTGGCAAGAAGCGAGGGATCCATTGCCGAGGTTCAACGCGGGGGCCGCCGGGTTGGCGCTGGGTTTGAGGTTTTCAACGTCCTGGGGTCGAACCCGGCTACCTACCCAGTTATTATCACCATTTTCCATTCCAAAACCACCACAACCAACCACCATAACCACCACTACAACTATCACCGCAACCACCACCATGACAATGTTCATGTACCGTCTGGTCTTCCAAACCCCTCCCCCCGGCGCTTGACAAATTGTGGCCCTGGCATGGCTATGTCATGGCTATGTCATGGCTATGTCATGGCTTTTGGCGCACTCGCATGCGCCCTTGACTTGACTTGACTTGACTTGTCGCTTGTCGCCACTACCACTACCACCACTACTACCACTACTACTACCACTACCACTACCGCTACCGCTACCGCTATGCAGTAATGTATCCCATTACCACTAGAGCAGCACTGTAGCAGCACACCGCCTCGAACTGTCCCCTAACCCACCGCCAACCCATCCGCCTGCCCATTAGGCTTCAGCAAGTCGTACACCCGCATCCACCAGTACGGCGTACTGCCGGCTGTGTCCGATGTACAGATCCAGGGGAGTCCCGACTGGGGGGCGTGTCTGGCCCTGGTGGCCCGCACCGTGAACGCCTCCGCGGACTGCGGCGGCCGCCACTGCGTACTGGGCTCACAGCAACCGGCACTGAAGGTGGATGGAGGGGCTGCTGAAGTGAAATGGAAAAGGGCTTAATGAAATGGGAAAAAAACTTTAAATGGAATATTGAATTGGATAATTTAAAATGGAAAAATTAAAATGAGCGGAATAAATAAAAAAAGGAGCGGAAGAAGGAAAAAGGAAAGAAAAGAAGGATGCAGGAATGTGCAGGGGAGGAGGGAGAGGGGGAGAAGTTGCATGTCAGGGGGAAGAGCGGGGATAAGCGGGTCGTTGAGAGTATCATTCAATGCGTGAGACACCCCGACAGTCTTGGTTGTTTCCTTGTATCATCATCAATATATATGTGTATATGTGAATATATACATGTATGTATGTATGTATGTATGTATGTATGTATGTATGTATGTATACACATATAAACATATAGACATACTCACGTATGTATACAACTCCCACTCACTCAAAGTACCGTTTCCCTCTCCCCCTGTCCGCCCTTTCTCCTTCCTCTCTTTCCCTGGAATTGGATCCGGATCTGAATCTGATACCCCATAGGGCCCTTTCGTCGCGCTTGCTGGCTTCTACGTCGTGTGGACGTTCTTCGGTCTTCAAGGGCGCGACAGCCCCAGCGCCGTGCTGCAGGCCGCCCGAGCTCATTGCGGTCGGCCGTGGCGGGACGTGGAGGCGCGGCTGGGGCACCTCATCAACGTGGAGAAGTACTGCCTGTGGGGCCCCTACGTGGCGCACCTGCTCACGGCCGGGCTGGGTCTGGAGCCGGATGAAGTGACCATTGGTAAGCGGTGGTTGGGGATCGGGGGTGGTGGTTGGTGGCTGGAGCTTTGAAATGCTCAGGCTTTCTTGGGCACCTGCTCTCTTTCATTGTTGTTGCTACTGCTGCAGCTGTTGCTACTGCAGCTGCTACTATCTAGCTGCCCCCGCTTCCTCCCGCTGTGTCCCCATAAGAGTCCCACGTGCCGTGCATAATCCCACGTGCCGTACATAGTCCCGCGTGCTCAGCTCCCTCGGTATGTGTGTGTCGCTCCCCTGGCCCTCCGCCCCCCCCCCCGCGCAGGTTCGGGTGATGTGGGCTGGCCTATCGGTGCCGCTCTCGCTGAGGGCCTTCAACTTCCCGTCCTGGGCCCTCAGCTGCCGCTGCTACCGCGTCTTGCATCCCGGCTGCTTCCTCCGAGCTGGGGACGCCACGAAGGTGCCCATAGAGGTGCTGGGCGAGGAGGGGGGGGTGCTATCGGCGGCCACATGGCCGCCGGCGCCTCGGCATCGGGCTCGGGTTGGGAGTCGTCGGAGGGTGTGGGTGTGGACCGGGGCGGGGAGGTATTGATGCCGCTGGGGCTAGGACTAGGCTGGAGCCTGTCGCTAATGTGGGCGGCCTTTCTGTTAATGTTTCTGGCTTGGTGCAGCTTTTACATGGCGGCACGGTCGTGGTTTCGGAGCGGGGGTGTAGGGGGGAGCGTGTGTGTGGGGGGGTGGAGGATGGGTGGAGGTAGTGGGGGGGGTATCGGGTCAGGGCTACTGCTGCTGCAGCCCATGGGTGTCGGGCGGGCGCGGCAGTCGCCGCAGCGCCGCTCATGGCTGGTGTAGAGTGTAGAGATGCTGGTGGTGGCGGTAATGGTGGTGGTTATCCACCCTTTGGTGGTGATTGACCGTTTGGTGGTAATTGACTATTTCACGTTCGCAATGGTGGAGGAGATTGGAGGTGTCTGGAGCTCAACGGATGTCAACGGAAGGAAAACTCATAATGACTCATATGGAATACGGCAAAACAGCAACCCAACGCGAGTGTGTGATAAAAGGCAGTGCGCCGATCTATCACCGCAGGGCTGCGTGCTGTATTTGTAAGCCGGCACAGGCGCCTCGCCCTTTTCGTTTCCTAGGAATGGTTTCTCCGCACACGTTGGTGCTGATGAGTTCTTGTAAACCCATTTACCAAGGAAAGAGACAACGCAGCTGGAGCTGCTCTTGCGAAGGGAAATAATAAGGCAGCTGCTGCGTTTCACTGCATTAGTAGTATTATATAGCTGCGGAGACCTTTTACGGTCCGTCTGGACACATGGCTTGCTGTCGGCATTCGCTGTACCTGTGATTCGACCGGGGGACGACACGGCTTGAAGTCATAAACAGTAATAGACCATCCTTCCTTTCCTGTCGTACGTGGCGGGCTAAGAGGTATGGGCGCTACAAAAAAGAAGCACCCAACCGCACTATAGACACACATGTCGCTCCTTCTTCTTCTTCATCTTCTTCCTGTTCGAAAGCGCACAGGGGGGGCCTGTCAGGGCCCTTTGTCAGTTGTTTCAATTCCCACCTCCTGTGTCTTCTTCTCAGATTTTCAATCTTCCTCCGACCGCCCTCCTCGCAGTTGTTAGGGAGGGAATGTGGCACCACCGCCGTGCATGTGCGTCTCTCTATCTATAGATCTTTCTCCTTCAGCGCACAGCTTGCACACAAACTCATCCACACATACATACATACATACATACATACATACATACATACATACATACATACATACATACATACATAGACACACACTTGACGACTAAGCATATCATTATGGCACTCCCAAAGGCAACCCCCGCAATGTTTGCTCAGGAGTCACTACTTGCTCAGCTCCTATCCGGCGCTCTACAAACGAAAACGAAGACACACACATATGAGGCTACATGAATACAGATATACAGGGGGTTGGGGAGGGGGGAAGGGGGGAGGACGCGTGTGTGGCGCTTGGTTCAGCGCACCAAAAAGATGGAGACGAGATTCCATTGAAGATATTCCGCACCAACAATTGGCCCCAGTTTCATGAGCCCCGGTGAGTCTCTCAATATTCTGGCCCTGAACACTCTGGGTTCTCCCACACATGCATGAAAACATACATACATACATACCCTAGTTGAGAATCCTACTCCCTCCCTCCGTCATCCTGCAGATGCTACGCACCAGTACAATACTCCTACCGCAATTCCTACAAAGCCTACAAAGCCCCCCCTCTTCACACACACACACACCCCGCCAAGCGCAGATTGTGGGATTGCGGTCCGCGATCTACCCCAAATGCAGTGTGACCTAATCGTAACGCGTTGCGCGCCCGCAATTTCCAGCCCCCTGAGCTCTCCTTAACCACCGCCACAGCCCCGCATTGACATCACCTCTGCCTCTGCCTCTCTCCAAACGGTTTTTCTGTGGTACTACAAGTATGATTCTTCTTCTTCTTCCTCTTCTCCTTCGAACCCTCTTTTACCCTCTTCAGCTGTGACCCCCCAACCTCCGCTGCACTCGCTGTGGTAAAGAGGTACAGCCACGTAGAGGTGCCGCCGCGTCCGCCGCCCAACGACACACTACCTTACACCCCACCATCACCACCCGGAACAAGACGTGTGCAGCAACGAACCGATCGACACGCGGCGGGCGGGCGGGCAACTCTCATCCACACATCCACATCTCCCCGCATGAAAAGTCACGTACATCACACCCAACCAACAACGTCGACCGGAAGGACTGATGGACTCAATCCGCACTCGCAAAACTCTTCCGCCCTCCCGTACACTGCCGGCCAAGGTCACGGAAATGTTCATTGCAACCTTCCCCCGCAACACTAAGGCCGCCTTGACAGCGAAATCACCTACAGCAGCATCTCTGCAGCATCTTGCTTCGCCTCCGCAGCCTTCTCATTGTTCTCCCGCTGCCTTGCCTTCGACGCCTCCGCAGCCTTATCGGCCCTGGCAGCTTCCTCACCGGTTCCGTTCCCTGTACGGCCCGCAGGCGCCTGGCCAAAGCTGCCGTTGGTACCGTTGGTACCGTTGCTGTACGAACGTCCGCCTGAGCTGCTGCGGGTGCCAGCGGCTTGTGCAGCGGCGCGCATAGCCCGGATGCGGGCCAGGGTCTCCGCCGCTCGGTCGGCCGCAGCCGCCGACGTCGCCTTGAGCTGCTGGATGCTCTCCTTCTTCGGCAGGGCCGAACCCGACGACGTCGACATCGCGGTCAGCGACGGCGACGGCGGCGGTGACGGCGGCGGCGACAGCGCCTGAGATTGTTCGGCCGCTGCCGCTGCTACTACCTGGCTCAGCTGCTGTAGCTCTCGTTGCCGTTGTTGCTCCTCCCCATGCTGCTGCTCGGCAAGCTGGCCCTGCAAAGCCGCCTCCAACGCCGCGGCCAACGCCGCCCCTGCTTGAGCCTGCTCGGCCGCCTCCGCCTCTGCCTCCTCAATCACCCCCTCCCGCCGCCGAGCGCCCTCCTCCACTCCTTCAAACACCTCCTCTTGCCGCCCCCGTGGCTGCTGCTGCTGCTGCTGCTGCCGCAGTTGCTGTTGTGTCACGATTTGTTGTGGCGCCGCTGCGCCTGGTTTCCCGTCATCGGCCAGGGTCACCTCACCTGGGTGTCCTAACCCGCGTCCTTCATCACGTCCTTGATAACCCCCCTGCTGCTGCTTCAGCTGCAGCTGTTGAGGTTGGGAGTGCTGCTGTAGCTGCTCCCCTTGCTGCGACGGCGGCGGCGCCTGCTGGGTTGCAGCTGTGGCTGCCTTGCCGCCGTCTCCACTTCTGCCGCCGCCGCCAGCTAAGCCCCTGAACACCCGCGAAAACCAGCCCACAGGACCGCCACCGCCACCACCATCACCGCCTCCATTAGATTGGGGTGTCGCAGCAGATGTGGTAGTCGACGAAGGTACAGCTGCGGGCTGACCCTTGCCGCTGCCGCCGCCGCTTCCTTCCTGTCCCTCCGCCTCCGCCTCCGCCGCCTCCATCGCCTCCGTCGCGGTCGCGGTGTTCAGAACAGCTGGCGGCTGAAGCTGCGGCCGCTCTGCAGCCATCTGTCCAACCACCTGCGGTCGCTGCAGCGCCATGTCGAGTTTCGACTTCGATCCGTCAGCACCGCCGTCAACCTGCTGTACGGCATCGCCCACCATCATTTCGGAATCGTCCGGATGTGCCTCACGCCACATCTTCAACAGCCGCTCGTACTCCTGATCCGCTGAAAGGGACACACTGACGCCGGTTGATGACCCGGAGCTCTGCCGCTGCCGCTGTGGCTCTAATAAGCCCTGCTGCGTCTCAAGTGGCGCCGCCGCCGCAGCGGCGGACATCCCCCGGCCTCCTTCCGAGCCCTCCTCCTCCCCCTGCTGCTGCTCTTGCATCTGCTGTAGTTGCTGCTGCTGCTCTTTCTCCTCTAGCAGCTGCTGCCGCCAGCCCCGCATGGCGTCGCGTCGGCGAGTATTCTGTCCAGGTGAAACAGCATCCGCCGGCACGCCGGAAGACGCCGCCGCCGCGGCGGCGGGGCCGCCTCCACCACCCTGCAGCTCGTCAATCTGTGCTTGAAGCTGCGCCAACGCCGCGTCAACATTTGCCAAGTCGGCCAAGTCGTCATCTTTGGGCTGCGGCGCTTGCGCCGCCGCGGCTTCGCCGCCGCGGTTGCGTGTCGGTGGCGGTGACTTCGGCGGCAGCGACGGCGCTCGCGCCGCACTGGAAGCCTCCTGTTCGCGCTGCTCCGCCTCCTCAACCCCAGCCCAAGGGTTCACCCCTAGCATCGCGCCCGGGCTGGCCCTCATACCTGAGAACCCACGAGGCCGTGACGTCGGCGGTGACGTCGGCGGAGGCGGAACGGGCCCCGGCATACCTGCGGCTGCCGCCGCTGGGTCATATCCGCCGTAAGAGCCATCGTACGCGTCGTACGGCGGCCGCGGGCCCCAGCGCCTCGCCGCATCCCAACCCCAGTAACCGCCGCCAGGCGCGCCGTAGTAATAATAGTACGGATCCTGCGGCGGTGCAGGCGCTGGCGGCGGCGCAGCCTCGTCGGTGTCTGCGACCGGCTCGTCCCATGCGGGGCCCCGGTACGATGGCGGGAGCGGTGGACCGTACGGAATGCCGTACCTGTCGTATTCAGCGTATGGCTCCCGCCACCAAGGCGGCGGCGGAGGCCCGTAATAGGATCCCGGGGGCGGGAAGACCTCGTAGTCCACGGCTGAATCACTGTACGGCAGCGGTACGGCAGCGCTGGGTGCGCCGCCTGGGCCGGGGCTGGGGTTTGCTGGCCAGGGACCCCGGCCGCCCTGGGCGGGTACCGTACCGGGTCTCGGCCAGCGGCCGGCGGCCGCTGTAGGGGCGGCGGCGGCACCAGGTGGCGACGGCGGCCGCTGTGGACCTGGCCATCGGCGGCCGCCAGCGCTTCCACCCCGCGGCGGCGGCGGCGGCCCGCCGTATGGGTACTCCGCCGCCGCTTCATACGCTCCATAAGCGGCCCCACGCGGCGCCGACTCAACCTGATTATTCAGCGGCCCCACCGCGGCGGCGGGACCAGCGCCGCCAGCGCCGGGCGAAGGGGGCCTTGCGGCACGCACTGCAGCGGCGGCGGCCGCCACGGCGTCAACGTCGACGGCTCGATTTGCTGGCGAGGAAACGGTTCGTACAACCGCCACGCCCGCCAGGCCGCCGGCGGCTAGCAGAGCTGCTTTCTCCAAAACCCAAGTGAGCGACGACGACGACGATGATCCGCCATCTGAGCGGTGAGGGCGCGGGTAAAGCAAAGAGAGTGAGCACGATCCCCATTACGATCGTATTTACAAATCATCGCCACGCCATCATCGCCACGTCATCCCTGCCACGCCACGCCATCATCCCCATCCTTATCGTCAGCCGTACATCAGTCAGGTAGGACAACCGACCCCATCCGCAGCTTTCACTCAACACCACACGCGCCTCCTCCCTCACTACGGCACCGCATAAATACATACATACATACATACCCCTGCCAACGCAAACCCACATCGACCCCGACGGGGCGCTCACCACCGGGGGCTGGCACCGCCGCCGCCACTGACTCCTCATCCTCCGCCGCCGCTTCTGGAACCGGCACCGCCCTGCTACCCCCCCGGCCGCCGCTTCGAGCGGACGTTGAAGTGGCGGCAGGAGAGCTTCCCCGGCTCTCTGTCCCTGCAGCAGTCCCTGAGGCCCTGGACTCCACCACCACCGATGGCGGCGGCGGCGGCGCTGCTGCTGCGGCGGCAGCAGCGTCATCGGTGTTTTGCTTCCTCCCGAACAGGCCTAGGAAGCCGCCGCCGCCGCCGCCGGCACTGCTTTTGGCGGCTCGAGCCGCAGCTGTGACCGAGTCGACAGCGGTATCGGACGCGGGGAAGGTGGTGCCGGTAGCGATTGGGTATAGCTCTATCCCTGGTGCGCTAAGTACGCCGCCCCGTAGCTTCGATGCGTCCCCACTGCGAGGCTCCGCTACCGCCGCTGCTGCTGCTGCGGGCCCTGAGGGCCAGGTGGGGTGGGGTGGGGTGACCCAGATGACAGAGAGAGAAAGAGAGAGAGAGAGAGAGAACATGGAGATAAGGGAAGGGGAAGAATTTTCCTGCTGTGTGTGTGTGTGCGGGGGGTTCGCGCAGATGCGGGGTAAACAGTTTTCACAAAAGAAGGTGCAGTCAGCAACATAGTCTGTTTGCGTTGCTGCAGGTTGTGTGTTACTGCAGGAAGAAGAGTTGTGGGTGCTATATGGGTAGATAGATATGGAGGCAATGGTTTGACGAGAGTGGTGAGATGTCTGGGTTTAGGACCCGGCGCATGTGCTGGACGCGCTCGCCTGTCTGGTCTGATCTATGGCGCGTAAGCGCGCTCTAGGGTAGCGCGAGAGTGATGGCGCGCTTTTTCGATTAAGCTGTTATGGGAGCCTGGGCTGCATGTCGGTTGTATTCCTGATGATGCTGAGCTCGAGGGGGCGCTGTGCTCTACTGTTAACGGTAATCGAACCTGATAGCCCCACCTTCAGCGCTGATAGCAGCCCTGGGGGCGAAACCCAAATAAGAAACATTTACTGGTGAGGAAGACTCGACCTGCATTATGAAACACCAATTTGCGGGGATCGGATAAACATGGAACTGGTATGCAAGCTTAGTTACATAACTCCCACGCATCATGGCTAATACATAGTGCTGGTAAGACGTTAAAGCAATCAGCTTTTGTGTATTATTATTGCAGACACTAAAAGCACTTCACGCACCAAGAAAGCGATGGCAGAGGCTGCCATCAGAGACTCCAGCCGATGCTCCGCAGCTCGTAAAATGCATCGCTTGCGATCGTAATGTAAGGATAAGGCATAATTCCTATTTTTGCAAAGGGCCGGCAGTTGGGCATTTTGCCCAAGGCCGTCCGGAGCAAGCTTGGCGGAACGAAGCATTCCCTGACAACGGCCTCTACATACAAAGAGAGGCCTTAAGCCTAAAGCCTAAACCGTGTAGACAGCCGATGCTAACATGCTAACCCCAATTGCCAGCGGCCCTGCTGTCGCAACGCCGTTCACAAGGAAGCCGTTAAGCCCCTCAGGACAACAATTGTTAAAAAGTTAGATAAATAAATGCATAAATGCCATGTTGATACCATAGAGACGTGCAACACTCGTCCTATGCCCTGCCGTGACCGCTCGATCCCATCGTACTGATGGCAAATCCCGCTGCCGTCCACATTTCAATGTTGTCACCTGATGGCAACATTTCGCTATGGATTTCTTGAAAGTCCAAGATTTTGTGCTTAACGTGACACGTTAGGTACTACGAAGCACCGATGCCTAGTACATAGAGGAAGAAACTTGGAGGTAGCGACAACAGCCTGTTGACTACTCGCCGAAATGGTGGAATTGTGCATTTGATGTTTGAAACATTTGCGGAGAATATCGGTTTTGGCGGGATGAAGTCTTTAACATACCGAAGGGTGTTTCATGTGATTCCTAGCGGATTGAAACACAGACTGTAGGAAAGGCACAGAATTTGAAGTTTTACCTGTAGATGACACCCTTGACCTTCGCTTGGTCTACCTTGGAGTGTCGAGTGGCAAACACTGTGCTTCGGGGCTTTGTTGAAGACGCAACCCTAACAGTGCCCCCTACTCCGCTTGATTTCCGAATTCCAAAAGTAACTGCGAAATAGTCTCTGCTGGCGTGCGTGCCATGCCCCGCGAGCTCGTCACCATCCAAGTGGGCCAATGCGGCAATCAAGTCGGCTGCCGATTCTGGGAACTCGCCTTAAGAGAACACGCGGCCTACAACACAAAGGGAGTTTACGACGAGGCTTTAAGCAGGTGAAACCGAAACGATGGCCCAGTTCACCAGAACCAACTTTGCACTGCTTACCCCCAATCCTCTGCCAACCCCCCTGGGACAAAAGCTTGAAATCCCCTGCCCTGCCCTACCTCCCCTCCACTTGATCCTGACCCACTTCCATCTCCACACAGGCCCCTCAGCTGCCGCCCCTCCCTCCCTGGCCCCTGCTCTCTGCCTGCATACCTGGCTCCCCGCCTCTCCCCCTCCCGCGCAGCTTCTTTCGTAATGTGGACACGCGCGTTGAGCCCCCCAGGTTGGGTGACGGGGGAAATACCACACGGGCAAGGCAGGAGGGTTTCGAACTGGTGGCGGGAGCGGGGAAGCGGGGGTACAGGAGGGGGGGAGAAATGGAGGCAAGCGCGAACGGGGTAGGGGGGGGGCGGGGGAACTGTTATTCGGCAGAAGGGGGCTCCGGATGCCGGTATTGCATTGTATTTGCCGACCCCACCATCACCTGCCGTGGTCGTACGTACTTTCTCGTCCAGCCGTACACCACAGACACCATGTGGAACATACTCCCTGCATCTCTCGTTGTCCTTTCCGCCTTGACCTTGGATACATCCCCCGCCTGCACACATACATACATACGTACGTACGTACGTACCTACATACTTGGCATTCATATTTACATTGTACAGGAATCTGCCGGTTGGAGACGGTCGGGGACCTATTCGCACGCTCAAGGTCAGGTCAGGTCTGGGTGGTGGGGGGGGGGGGCCCACAGCTCCGGCTAGCTGAGGGGGGCGTTGAGGGAGGGGGCGAGAAATCACATGATGGTGGTGATGATGATGATCATAATGATGGTGGTGGTAGTGATAATGATGATAGTGATGATGACGACGACGGTGATGATGACGGCGACGGTGGTGATGACGACGGTGGTGATGATGATGATGATGATGATGATGATGATGACGATGATGACGATGGTGATGTTAGCGGAAGGAACGGATCAGCGGTGGGGTCGACTGACGTCCCCAATAGCGCCATAGCGACATGCAACAATAGCGCCAAACTGACTGGCGGGTGTAGCCGGCTGCCTCCGCCGGGGGGCCCCCGGGCCCCACACACACATACACACACAGCGGAGGCCTCCTTGGTGTGCATACGACACCAGCTCTCTCCCCCTCCTCCTTCGTCATCTTTTGAATTCCACTACGAGCTCCGAAACAAAGGTGACCCAAATCAATATAAACCGATTTAATAGCCCTCGAGCTGAGCTGGACTGGCTGAGCTGAACTGACTGACCCACGGGTCGATTCTGCTGGCACTGCTGGTCCACCCCCTTAGGCTCGTTCCGTGATTGTGGACATGGAGTGCGGCGTTATCAATGAAATGCTCAAGGTGGGCGGTGATGGTGGTGGTGGTGGTGGGATGTGTGTGTGTGAGGGGTGTGTGAGGGGTGTGTGTGTGTGTGTGTGTGTGTGTGTGTAGTTCTCTTTCCAATATCGAAGAGCAACGACAAAAGATCACCACCTCTTCTGATTCTCCTGCACGTTTTTTTTATAAGAAACATGACATGAAGAAAATTGGAAGTTTCGCCGTTGTTGCTGTTCTTGGCATAACCTGGTTTGTACTTGCACATATATTTGAAGACAGTTTCTATACGCCTCCTCGCCACCTCTTTTTCCTCCACCTTTACTTCCTGTTCACGTAAATCGTACCCCTGGAACTTCCGTACCTGTTGGAAATGTCGTACCCACATTCCGCGCTTCACATCTTTTCCCACTCGCCCCCTTTCCTCCTTTCTTCTTTCCCCTCGCTTTTGGGCTGGGTTGGAATGGGATGTCGTACTGGCGGTTACATCCGGTGGTGGTTATCACCAACCGACCATAGGGCCCGTTGGGTGAGGTGTTAGACACCAGGCAGTTGGTGTCCGATGTGAGCGGTGCGGGCAACAACTGGGCGCACGGACATCACATGTACGGCCCGCAGTACCACGACGCGATCCTGGACAAAATCCGGCTGACGACGGAGGACTGCGACTCGCTGCAGGTGAGAGAGAGAGTGTGTGTGTATGCGATCAGATCTTCCCTCCCCCCCCCACACTCTACCCGGGGGTCTCCCAACCCGTCTCAAGCCAATCGCTACCCTTTCGCATATGCTCCACACTCCCCCCTCCGCTATCTCCCATCTCTCTCCTCCCCCTCTCCCCTCCCTCTCTCCCCTCCCCTTCTCACACCTTACCTCCCCCCCTCACCCCCTCCCGCTCCGTTCCAGAGCTTCATGTTGCTGCACTCATTGGGGGGAGGTACAGGCAGTGGAGTGGGTACGTACATCGTACAGATGCTGGCGGTGAGTCAGAAAACATGGCCTCTGAGTGACCCGCCGGTGGGTCGGTGGGTCGCTCGGGAAGTGAAGCGAACTGGTTGACCTGGTGTGGGGATGTCTCCCCCAGCCCCGTTGGGCTCGTGAAGGGCAGTTTGGTACTCGGAGGCGTGTCGGCAGTTGACTCCCCCTTCGTGGCTTTTAGTGCTCCGCAACGCCTCTCCCCGCCCGACACTAACACGCCAGTCTTCCCGCCGCCTCCCTCTTGCAATGGAATCCGTGCTTTTTGCATCGCATCCTCCTCTCCCCGTCAAAACCCTCCGGCCCCCCGCCCTTCCCCGCCCTCCACGCCCTTCCCCCCGCGGGGGTTGGGGGGAAATGCTGCAGGACGAGTTTCCCAATGTGTTTCGTTTCACGGGCAGCGTGTTTCCCTCGGAGGAGGATGACGTGGTCACATCGCCGTACAACGCCCTGCTGGCTCTAGGGCAGTTGGTGGAGCACGCGGACTGTGTATTGCCAATAGAGAACCAGAGTTTGATTGAGATTGTGAACCGTACGGAGGCGGCAAGGGAGAAGGCGGCAGGTGGGTGGGTGGGGTGACGTGTGTGTGTGTGTGTTTGGCGGAGGGGGAAGTTGGGGTTTTGGGGTTTCGTTGCGCGTCAGGAAGGCTCCATTGTGATGTGCTGTGATGGAAAGGACGCGCAGAGATTGGGAGAGATCAATAAGTGAAGCTGGAGGAGAGTGGTAGTGGTAGTGGTAGTGGTGGTCTTTCGTTTTGAATGTTCTCGTTTTTTCTCTTTTTTTTATTACAAGCTTCTTGAGCTTGTACGGCCCAGACGAGCCAAGAGGCTCATGAGCCGCCGAGCTGGAAACAATAACTGAAAAGGATAAAAAAAGAAATGTTCTGATTGCTTTTCTGATTCTTTAACATCTTCGTGTGCTGGTGTGTAACGGTATCTGTTAGTTATCTGTTATGTTTTTGTGATAATACCTGATTGATTAAAAAAGGAGACCCAAATCGCACCTACTGTCGTACACGGTACGATACCGAGCGGGGCTGTATATCAGCGCGTCATGCGTCATGCATCATGCGGTGCTGGTGCTGCTGCTGTAGCCGTTACGAAATGTGTAAATGTGTATGATATCATATTGCCACGCAACCCCCCGCTCCCGCCTCTACTTAGGACACGACATGCCTTCTTTTTGTGTTTTTTCCCCTCCCGCTGTTTCCCCCTGTTTCCCCCCTTCCCCCCCGGCCCGCGCAGGGGGCAGTGGTGCAGGAGGCGGCAGCGGTGGCGGCGGCAACCGGAAGCCCTTCGACTCGATGAACAGCGTGGCCGCGAGTCTGTTGCTGCACATGACGGCGAGTGTACGATTCGAAGGGCCTCTGAATGTGGATCTGAACGACATCACGATGAACCTGGTGCCGTACCCGCGGATGCACTTTTTGCTGTCGGCCATGTCCCCCCTGGAGCCCCCCCCTCGGGAGAAAGACGTGGGCCGCCAGGTGTTGGCGTTACAACCCAGGACGTTGGATCAGGTGTGCGGGCGGGGGGAGGGGGGCTGCCGGTCTCAGCTGCCGGCAGCTTCTCATGCCATCTCACGATGTTTTATGCCACACTATGCCATCCCATCGCATAAATATTCAGTGCACATACATACATACATACTCCCGACCCGTGCGCTGTGTTTCGGCTTCGGCCCCCGGCTCTCGCGGCCCACAGTGTAATCTAAGTCATACATGCATGCATACATACATGCATGCATACATGCATACATACATATATGCATACATGCATACATACATACACACGCAGGTATTCGGGGAGGTGTTCAGTCGGGAGCACCAGCTCATCCGCGCCGACCCCCGCAACGCCACCTACCTGGCATGTGGCCTCATCGCCCGGGGGCCCGCGGCCACCATATCCGACATCAACCGCAACGTGGCTCGACTGCGGCCACAACTGAGGATGGTCCATTGGAACAGCGAGGTGAATGGTGGGGGGGGGCGGGCTGGGGCGGGGGACGAGTCCAGCAGAAGGTAGTTTACCTCGTCCGCCAGTCTGTTTGGAAGCCACCGGAAACATCAGGCATACGATTCGCTTGCAAATTTGGAGAACCATTGGATTTGAGGGTGGTGGTACAGATGATGGTGGTGGTGGTGGCGGAGGGGGCGGACGGTGGCCTTCAGCAGAGGGTGCGGGTCTGTCCCTCCCTCCGTTAACGATTGGCTCTCGGTGCTACCCACATGCAAAGGAGCGGACGGGTGAGGGTGGGATGGAGCGGGAGTGTTTGTGTGGTCACGGAGGGGGGGGGAGGCGGCGAGGGTTTTTCAATCGGAAGGGGGAGGGGAGGAGGGAGGAGGGGGAAAAGACGAACCACGAGCGAGTGAAGGTGATGCCAAGGAAAGATGCGGCGGATGTAAAGAAAGGGGGGGGGGTAACGGGGGGGCCCCGCCCTAGGAAAGGGTAGAGCCAAGCACCCTCTCTCCCTCTCCCCCCGCCCAAAAGTCACTCTTCGCAACAGCGCTTCCTCCCCTTGCTTCCCTCGCTTCTGTTTCCCCTGCAGTCAGTCCCCTAACACCATTTCTAAGATTAGCATCCTCACTCCACCCCTTTTCATCCCCGCTTCCTCCACCACAACCACTACCACCTGTACCACAACCACCACAGGGGTTCAAGCTGGGTATCTGCAGCACACCCCCTGTGGGCAGTCCCTTCGGGTTGCTGTGTCTAGCCAACAACACCGCCATCGCCTCCACCTTCACAACCATGCGGGAACGATTCGATAAACTGTACCGCCGCAGGTACGATACGAGTACGGAAATGTACCTCACTCGGGCTGTACCTCAAATCACCTCCCATAAATGCGCAGAGAAAACATGTTCCAACTGGCTGCTAGCACCGATTATGATCCTCGCCTCGCCTGAAGGATAATGTTCGAATTACACGATTGAAAATGTTTTCAGCTTTTGGCTGACATTTTCTTAGCCGTAATACTTTTTACGAGACATGCTCAACCCCTATTCTTTGCTCAACCCCCCCGGCCTTGGGTTTGTAGTAGGAGCACCACCGCATGTCTGTCTGTCCATAAAATGACGCTCGGCAGCTCATCATCATCTGCTCACCCGCGGGCCACATGCACCGGGGGGAGATCCTGCCCCCAAATCCTTCTTTTACTCTCCACTACAGCTCTTCTCCTCCTTACCTTGACCGTGACACCAGCATCAAAATCAACATCAGCACCAGCACCAACGGATATTAACCCACAACTACCACCAACGGATATTAACGGATATTACCAACTACCAGCAACCAACCCAATGAGACAACTGACCATATTGTTGTACGATCACGTGCTGTTCCACCGAGACCTCAGGTTTTACACGCACCACTACGAGCAGTTTATGGAGCTGAGCGGCTTCGAGTCGGCCCTTGAAGTGGTGGGCGACCTCACCGGCCAGTACCTGCAGCTGGAGGGGGCCACGCGGCCGCCCGCCATCACCCGACTAAGACCCAGAGGACTGTCCTTCCTGCCGCTGTAGAGGTTGTGGATTGCGCTGTTACTAGCGGGTCACAGTCTAGAGGGTTACAGGTTACACATGTTCAGGTTGTGCCAATCGGCGCGTAGGGGGGCCCCCACGTCCACGTTAGGCCTCCAGAGCGTAACGCAACTCTCCAGAAGGTGTAACGCACACACACATACACACACGAACACACACACAAAAAAAAAAAACAGGCGCAGTGAAGTGGGTGGTGTTGCTTCGTACATTGCCGGTGTAACAGTTCCGGGTGTTTGGAGGCAGCGAGGAACACACAGCCACATCACGCATTGTGCGGTGCGTGGATAAAAAAGCAGCCTATTTTTTAAAAACTTTAAATGCTATCTACCTATAACGGCTTCTGCTCCAGGAAATTACCCCGGTGTGCTTCGGCCTCAAAAACGAGAATGATGATGGTGGTGGTGGTGGTAACTGACTCCACTGTGGTGTCGTAATTCATGGGATTCATTTCGTGTTTTCCTTCGTGTCAGGTTGCGCGTTTTACAACAGGAAAGGAGGAAAGGTAAGACCTCCGCAAGTCAGAGCTCACTTCTGGGGCAGCGAACCGGTGGGAAAACACACCACACGAGTGTATACACACATACACACACACTACGCACTGTGTAGTGGTGGCACCTGAGTAGATGGCTGTGCACTGATGCTCTGCTTACTCTCCCCGTCCGCATCCACATTGATGCGGGAGTCGTCTATCCCCCAACCTGTCTAGCGCGAGTTTTGGATGAGCGCAAATGAACACGAGGAGCTGTGTCACCCATTTTTGAATTTAAACTACGAGCGGGAGTCATGCCTATTGTTTCGAGAGGCGGCGCACAAAAGAAGAAGGCATTTGCAACTTTCAGCCATCTCGAAGTGTCGCTTGTCCCCAGCGGCCCATGCACATGTGATTGAGCTTTCCTCGAAAATGAGAGAGGCTCTTCCCCCCACAAAAGAAGGAAACAGACAAAGCTCAGGCAGACAGGCGCCAGTGGCAGTATGGGTACAAAAGCGTGAGTGACAGCAGCGGCGCGGCAGGGTCGTCGGAGTTGGCAAAAAGCCACCACCCAGCGCTAAAATACGCGCCTTGTCGTATCGTTTAATATCAACAACAACGACGTGGACAAACACAACAGCAATCGCGCACGTCGGCCACCAGCCGTGTTTCCCCATCTCCATTAATGGCTGTGAGGGGCCCCCGTTACAATATACAAGGAGAAAAACGACCGGTCCAATCTTTCCGGAGGGGTGGGAATGGTATTAGGTATAGCCGCGTTTTCGAGGCCTCCCTCCTCTCCCCCCTCCTCCTTCCCATCAATTTTAATGGGCTGTGTGTGTGTCTCCATAAAGCGGTCCGTAACCGAAATCGCCGTACGGTAGTACGGCAATACATCTTTTGATGATTTCCTCGAGCGATTAACACGTCCGTCCGTCCGCATGTACGTGTTGGAAATAGTCCAGTAGCAACGTAAACAGTAGATGGGCATCGTCAAGACACATCACATACATACATACAGTTGACACACACACACACATCACACTCTTCTTGACGTTAATGCCTGCCCAGGTTTCCTCTGTGATTTCCTACCCGCCTAAATTCACGAACGAAAAACCCAAATGGCAAATTACAGCTTTATCCACGCTGTACTTATAGAGAGTAAAGATCATCCGAACGAATCGCCCGTGACTGCGCAAAGAGCCAAACACTACAAAACTGCCTAAAGCCACCGCCACCACAGCTATTAGCAGCAGCTGCGAACAACAGGTCGCCGACCAGCAGCATCTTTCCTGCATTCCTCAAGATCCTGCACGGCCGAAAAAAACCCTCATATACTGCGTGCCTTCAACACCACACAGAAGAAAAACCACATATGCGTCAAGTAACTGCAGTCCTGCCTCCGCAAAGCACACCGTACATGACCCCCCCAAGGCAATCCTTTCCCCCTGCCGAAGCCAAGACCCCCATTTGAACAGGAAAACAAACACAAGAAGCCGCAGGAGGTGCGCTCATAGCAAGCCTGACACACAGGACAAAACCCCTAACCCGTGCCTCGTACCCGGCCTCGTGTCATAGTATACACACCGCCACAGCGACCCAAAGAGAGTCCCGTTTTTCCATCCCCCCAAAAATGCCACAACACCTACAGCCGCAGGAGCAGCAGTACCGTAAAGAGAGAGACCACCAGCTGAAAAAATAACGCCAGAAAAATCTCAGATGATCTCCATGGTGATGATGTCGTCCCCCCCCCCCAACAGCCCTGCCCGCAGCAACTTAAGGACCGCCCCCCAGGTCTATACCGGGGTGTCGACGTCATTCATAAACACGTGTGGCTGTCTTACGGCGGCCCGCTCCGAAGCTGCTTCCAGGGGAGGGCCTAGGCACCCGGGGGCTCCCCCACCCGATCCCCCACCCGATCCCGCACAGGGCTTTGTCGTGTCGGCAGCGCCCAGTGATAGCGCCATACACACACACACACACAACCCGGTCCCCTGCTGCGTATACGAGTAACGCATTAGCTCATTCTGAATCTGCCTCCTCCTTTTTCTCCTTCTTTTCCTTCTTCTCCTTTTTCTCCTTCTTTTCCTTCTGCGGCGTTTGGGAGAGCAGTTGGGAGTTAGTTGGAAGACCACGGTGGCGAGAGGGCTCAAGGAACGAGGGATGGACCAAGGTGCGGCGCACAGAGTTTTGACTCTTTAGGGCTCTCCAATTTAGTTTTTCTTGGCCATGTCAGGCAAGGTGGTATCTTCTAACAACCACCAAATGAACCATCACTTCCCTCCATTACCATCACTTCATTATTAACCGTCCCGTCAACCAATGAGCTGCCCAAGCCCAAGCCTGGCAAGCTTCTCAAGCAGGACAATCACGATCGCAACGAGAGGAGAAAGCCGGACACCAGACGAGCGATGTTGGTATACGGGTAGAGGGTGAGGAGGAGGAGGAGGGACCAAACAGCCATACATCACACAAACCCGCTTGTGCCCATATCTCCATATCGCCCTCCAGGATGCTGAAAAAGAGACCCCCTCTTCCCCGCCCCCTTCCACGATCCTGAATGACCACACCTAGCCGCATAAGCCCCCACTACCCTGGTGACTGAACCCCATGCACGACATAAAAACATAAAACATATTATGCCCAGCAGCGAAACCACGCGGGGGCCCACGCGGTTACCTCCCCCCAACCCAACCCAACCCAACTCGCATGTACCTTCTTCTTCTCGGGTTTGATCCCCTCGTCGCTGGGCGCGGGGGAAGCAGACGCAGCCCGTTTCTTCTCCTGGCGGGCGGAGGAATGGGAGAATGGAGGGAGAAACGCCACCACATCAGTTTCGAGGAGGACGGGCAGGATCAAGGCCGTCTTGCACACATATATATACACACACACGCACTCCCTCTTCCTCTCTCAGACTTTACCTAGGACGTAAAACGTACATACATACGCGAGGCTGAGGCCGAGCTATCGCCAGGGACACAACGGTGCTGCGCAACACAACCCCTCTTGTCTTTAAATTCCTATTCTTTGCTGTGAAGTCGACTGACTGACTGACTCGATGGCTCCTTTGACTCATCCTTGCCACCCAGACACCCCTCTGGGCCCCGCACAACAACCGCTGCGGTGGCGGACACCCCGCAACCGCCCGAATCCAGTCTTAGCTTCAAATATTGTGTAATTCCTCTTATTCCCTCTTAATAAGAAATTTCTTCTCAGAAAAAATGCAGTGTTGTATAGTCCCTAGTCCCCTCCTACTCTTCAGTTCCAGATTCGCTGCGCCCGTAGTTAGCGCTCCAAGTGGCCTCAGAGGGCGAATGGCTCCATTGCGCTCCAGAAGAATTTTCCCTACGTCCCCCTACTGGTCCTTTTCCCTACGTCCCCCTACTGGTCCTTTCCCATCCACTACTCCATCTCCCCATCCCCACATCGCCCCGTGCGCACAACAGTCCGTTTGGCCAGCACCGATATAGACACACAGGTCTCAGCTCTCCTCCACCCGCACCTTCTTCTCCTTCTTTTCTTTCTTCTTCGCCGATTTGGCCTCCGTCTCCTCCATCTCCACGTCCCCGCCCGCTCCATTTTGCGCAGCCTCCTCCTCCTCCGCCTTTTCGTTTGCAACGTACGACAAGGAAGAACGTACGATGCGTTGTGGCGCCAGGAGAAGCACATAAGCAAGGAAAGCATACGTGCTGTCGTCGGGGAAAACTAAACCGCACCAACTAACCGACTAACCAACCAACTTTAATAAATGCTCATGCCCTTCTTGATGTCAAACAATTGCGGGCCAACAGCACAACCCCCAACCCCATGTAACACTTCACTCCACGTGGAACTAGGGTAGATCATCCAACATGTTCACCAACGACACATTAACCCGCCCCCTGCCGGTATCTCCCTCCATACCCAGACATATTCGCACCCTCCCACTCTTCGCCTTTTGTCGCGCACACCACTCCTACCTTCTTCTTCTTGTCCTTCTTTTTCTTCTTCTCGGACTTCTCCGCAGCGGGGGTCTCTGATTCCGGAGCCGCCGCCGCCGCCGGTGTCGCCTTGGGTGCGGGCGTCACCGCTCCCGCTGCCGCGGCCGCTGCGGGCGCGGGTGTTGCCGCTCCTGCTGCCCCCGCTGCACCCCCGTTTGCCACATAGTCCGGCAGCGATCGCAAGTACTCCTTCGGGGTGTTCTCGTTCGGTCGCCCGTGCTTATCCAGCTGCACGGCAATGATGATGATGGGGATGATGAAGAAGAAGATTAGGAGAAGTGGGGATAGGAAATGGCGGGAATGAGTTAGGACTAGTGGCGAAGGGAAGTACATATAGCCGAATATATTGAAGGTGATTGGTTTTCAAGGAGGGGGACCGGATAGCCCCGGATAGAAGCTTTCCTGAGAAAAAAAGCTCCCACCTTCCCTCGACCTCCAATCCGCTAAAATTGTTGGCCGGCATTGTTAGCGTGTCTCGGCCTTCCTTCCCTCCTCACCCCTCTGCAAATCCTCCTTTCGTCCTCTGGGTTCCTTCAACTCTCCTTCAACCTATTGCGAGTTTAATAAACCCTCCCCGCCTTTTTGCCTTTCACACTCCGTCAGGTAAAAAAAAACAGTCTCCCCCAGAAAAACAGGAGTTCTCGAAAACCTCACCCTACCTTCCCCTCTGCTATGAGTTTCTTCTTGAGCTGCGCAAAAGGCCCCAGACCCCAGCGCCGCGGGTACGTGTCGCGCTCCATGATGACGCGCTTGATCTTGGCCACGCAACCGTGGTCCACCGTCGCCATGACCGCCGTCGTCATCTGGGCAATGCCCACCGCAATCGCCTCGCCCTTTGTAGTCATCAACACGATCTCGTCATCGACCTCGATGCCGCTCTCAAAACGCAGCAGACCTGGAATCATCAGTTTCGCACCGTAGCAAATTGCGTTGACCGCGCTGTCCTTGACAACGACGCGTTTGAAACCGGTCAACAGCACCTCCAGCGGCATAATCGCGCGACGGAGGTAGCTTTCGTCCTTGAAGTTGTCGTATATCCACTGCGCGTCCAGGACGTCGTGCATGGTGACCATATTGTTGTTGGGGGACTCGCCCATGATGCCGGAACGAACACGGCGAAGCTCCTGCATGTGCCCTCCGACACCTAGGAGCAAGCCCAGATGGACACACATCGTCCGGACGTAGGTGCCGGCCTCGCAGCTAATCCAAAAGACACCCATGTGGCGCTCCTCATCGTACTCGTACAGTTTTGCCTTGTAGATTGTACGGATACGCAGTTGACGTTTGACGGCAGAGATGAGCGGGGGCCGCTGGAACAGCGCGCCGGTAAGGGTTTCTAGGGCCTTAGCGACGGCGCCGGTGCCTCCCTCGACCTTGGAGTGGAACCGAACGATGCAGACGTACTCTTTGCCGGCGGCCTGCTGGGATTTGGCCAGGCGCGTTGCGCGGTCGATGCAGACGATGAGATTGCCCGTGACTTTCGGGTCAAGGGTGCCGCTGTGGCCGGTCTTCTCGACGCGCAGCATACGCTTCACCCACGCGACGACCTCATGGGAGCTGGGGTTCGAGGGCTTGTCCAGGTTGATGCAGCCGTAGGAGATGTACTCCTTCAGGCTGCGCTTCAGGGGCGTGCTGCCCGCTGGAATGGGTGTGTAATGGCCCGTCCGGACATTGAGCTTGTCGTAGTGCTTTAGCAGGAGAGGCCACTTGCTGGTGTCGAGCTTTGGTATCGTCTTTTCCGGCGCGATAAGGAAATCTGTCTTCTGCTGCACCTCGCCCACGGTCATTTCTCCGACTGCGGCGGCTGACTTGGCCCCGGCGGCCGGCGTTTCGCCCTTGTCCTTCTTTTTCTCCTTCTTTTCGGCGGTACCCATACCGGCTAAGTCTCTATGAAAAGTGCAAAACGTAAAATCAAGCAGGCGCCGCCCTGACGGAAAGAGCGCGACTAATATCGGCGTCCTCTAATACAGATCGCTATCGTTATAATGGTGTGCATGTATTGCAGATGCGAAACAGTAGAGCCCATCCGACATCTTTCCCTCTCGTCGGCCATAGCCGCCGTACTCTGGACGAGAGGCTGCACGTCGGCATCGTGCCAGGTTGCAAAACCAACTGTGAATTCACGGTGAAGTTCTATTAGGGTGATGATGAAGCAACGCACTTAAAGGATCATCTGCACAGTACCTGCGAGAAGACGATCGTGGGGCTTCGATTCACATCTTCACCTTCGCCACAATTAACTTTCCCAACTGTTAACCGCTATGCAACTATGACTTGGTCGGATGAAGTGCACAACAACCGCTACCAAGCTGCCATCGCTCGGGCCACAGCGGAGCGCAAATGGCGCAAACGGGGCCTGCCAGTGCCGGTGATGGAAACAGCACAAACAGGGCCGCTACTGGCGATGGTTGCAGTCACGTCAGGGCTCATTGCTTGGCAGCACTGGGCCACACCACTCAGAGCAGCGCTGGCCCAGCACCCGCTGGTCCAGCAATTCCGCTCGCTCATCTTCGGGCCCGCCTCTTCAGCCCCGCTCTCCGTCCCAAGCAAAAGCGCCAGCAGCAAGGGCATCGTCGCTTCAAAAGTCAGCGCGCGAAAGCCGCCAGTAGTGGTGCCGACGCCGGCGCAGGCAGCGGCGGCAGCCGCGGAGGCGCGCTTGGCAGCGGTGCCCAGCCCGCAGGTATTGTGATCATGCTGATACGGCCGTTTCCTTCCTATTCCCCGGCCCTGCTGCCGTTCGAATCACGCGCAAGAGTTTGGGTCCTTGTGTTGCGGTGCCGCATGGTCACACACATACACACACGTCCTCTGCGGTGCAATTTTTCGCCTCTTCCCAAAGCCCCTTCCTGTCCCGGTGCTCTGCAGACATCTCCGCCGCGAGTGGTACCTCCCATCCCCACCCGACCTGCCCTGACCGGACCGCAGCCACAGGCGAGCACGAGCGCCTCCGAGGCGGCCGAGTCCGAAAATCCAAGCAGCAGTGGCGGCACCGGCGCTGGCGGTGGGAAAAGCAAGAAGAAGAAGGGCAAGAAGCGGCGCTGAGTGAGCGCTGTGGGGTTTTTGGCTGAGTGACCGGCAGGATGGTGGCGTGCGATGGTGGCGGCACCGGCGGCGATGGCGATAGCAGCGGCAGCCTCATCATCCCATCGTGTCATCAGACGTTTTTCTTGGGGTCGTGAGTGAGGTGGCGCGTGTGGGCGCCGCGCCGTGCCGTGCTTTAGGACGCATCCGCGTTGGCATTGGCTCCGTGCCATAAGATCCAACAGAGGTATACAATGCCGCTGAGGTTGTGGGGGATGGCACAGGGTGGACTGGTACGGGGTGAAGCTTAATGGTGGGCTGGATAGAGACGTTTAGTAACTTGGTAGACTTAGCTATGCGAATAGCTAGAGGAAAATGATGTGGGTTTGGGGCTTGGGGATACTTTGGTCGTGGTCTCCGATGATAATGCTGGATTGTGGAAAGCAGTCGGTTAGCAGTTGGTTGCACTTGACCGTTTCCAAAGTCGTCGGTTTCATTGAGCTCGCTTGGAAAGTGCATAGCGCGGCGTGCTGGTCGTGCTGTAGCATAATGGTTTGATAGTCTTATCTGAAGGTCCTTCCTCACGTACATGCTTACGTTCTGCATTGAGACAGCTCTGGGTTAGTCACTGAACACCGGGGATGTCAGGCCCAACTTTGCAAATGCGAAAAACATCAGGAAATGAAGAAGCAAGCAAGCAAATCAAGAGATCTTTCCTCGGCTCCAAAACCACCCCCTAACCATCGTTTGCTTCAACCTAACAGCCACCAACATCAGTCAACATCAGTCTGCGTGCACCCATAGGCCAGATGCCATCCACGTGGCCTCTAGAGCCTTACGCCTTCTGATACCTTCCCAGCACAACACATGTTTATTCTCCGCTTTCCTACCCCTAGTGAAACAGCTGTCCTCCTTTTCCGCTTTTTCAAACCAATAAGCCTCCCTCATCGGCCATGTGGAGCTCTTCTCTCTTGCGCAGCCTTGGCCCTATACCTTTCCACTCCTCTTTCTCACAACCCTCTGGCGCCATTTCCCCCACCTACTACCAGCAGCTGCCGCCACAACAGCAGCCGGCCCATGTTGGAATGTATGTCATTCTTGCCGCGAGCAGAGCTGTACACACATACTCTTGCCCTGGCCGCCACTGCCTTCCACTTGTTTATATTGTCACCAGTTCCAGACACCTTTGGCCCCGGCCGCTGCGGCACGCATGGCACTCAATGTGACGTCTCCATCCTCGATTTTTCACGGAACCACTGCCAGCGCTATGCTCTTCATCCACATCATTTGAAGCACACCGCCCAAGCATATCCTTCCATGAAACCTCATGAGTCAATGTTCACGACACCACCTACTTTCTAGGGCCCCAACATTCAGGAAGGCCTCTTGCCGGTGCTGTTGCACATTTCCTTGTGTGTTGAGCAATGTCGCCTCTGGCAGTCCACACTGCGTTAGAGTACCGTCATGCACCCCCCACACTTCTTCGTCCCCTTGTGTCCACATCCAGGCCACACTGGAGCACCATCTGAAGGTGCTGCAGGCGCTGGGCCATATCTCCTTGGGTGCAGTGGAGAACATTGGGCTGCAGCCGGGCTACAGCCTGAATGCCATGCTCAAGTACATCAGCAGCTCGATTTTCAACTGTGTAATGACCCCCGACACAACCAGCTACAACCAGGCCACGGTGCAGGCCATGCTGGAGGCTGCCAAGGCAGAGGAAGGCGGTGGCAGTGGCAGCGGCCATGGTGGCTGCGGCATAGTGCGCATGAGGCGCACTATGCCTCATCACAACAGGTGCAAAAGGATGCTGACAAGGACCGGGGATGTTCCACACACACACACACTGGCTGTCACTTGGCCAAGGGTCCTGTAAAGTGACAGCCAACTTGGCCAATGGGGGAAAGACGAACCATGAACAAGTGAAGCTGCTGCCAGGGCAAGAGTGACAGCCAGGGGGGGGGTCTACAAGTACAAAATGGCACCTCACCTCCTTCCTTACATTCAAAGCTGAATCTTCAGCCTCGCAAGCGTGTACCAGGCTCCCGCCTGCGTGTTCCAGGCTCCAGCTAAAACGACCTCAGCCACCCTCATCTACCGGCCAAACTGGATGCCGCATGTGGGTCCCTGCTCCGGAACCACACAACTGGGTACAGGGTACGGGTGTCCTGCACAAACGAACCAGACACTTTGCGTGATGCAACCCCATCCTACCCCCCAGGGTGCAACGACACACGATAACTTGTAAGCCAAAAACACTTTAAAGCTATCGGTTTCTGCAACTTCCAGGTCTGAAACTTCATGTGGGCCCATGGGGCCCACATATTATTCAGCAAGGCAATGTGCATCACGTGTCACAACAAGGCCGTATGTACGTGCAACACAAGGCTACCCAAATGGGTTCTACCGGACCCACACTCCCCTCAAACATCGGTGCACAAGGTGAGCCCCCTAGATCACATGATGGACGACGGGAAAAGCACACAGTGTACCTGCTAGAACTCGGGTATACCTCCGACACACACCACCCCAACAGGTGGACTACACAAATGTTCACTACACTGGATGTATACAATTGATATGAGTTGACTGGCCGAGTTAGTGGCAGGCCGTCTTGTGCTGCTTCCAGTCTGCCCGCTGGCACTCCTCACCACAGTACTGGACCTTCTTGCAGCGACCACAGCATTTCAAGGGTTTGTCCATGGTGCCCCCCTTCGAGGTCAGGTGCTTGAGCACGGCCTTCACTTTTCCATCTTTCCCACAACATGTTTGCTAAAACCCTAATTTCCAGATTCAGGTGGCTAGGCTCAGAGCAAGGGGGATGTTGTACGGCCATCTCCTTTTCTGACAGAGGAAACAGGATGGCAGAATCAATTTGACCTCCTCCACATAACGACTAAATGCAACCAACAGGCATCCCAACAGATGGCAGCATGTGATTGGCATGAGGCCCTGTATGCCATGTACCAGGCGCCTAATGTATCCAGCAATGATGCCCAGCTTGCATATCTGCTGCTGCATGATATTGGTGCACAGGATAAATCATTTGCTTGGCTTCTGTGGGACTCTTCATACTCAAGGCTTGTATACAAGGCCATCTGTGCTTTCTACCCAGACAGCAGGGGTACCCAGGGGGGCCCAGGACGCCCATGGATGGTTCGCTACAGTTTGTTTGAACCTCGAAAAGGTCCTGCCAGTCTATTTTCAACACTGTAGTCCACAATGATACATACACTCCCTGGGCCCCCCGCCTGGGCTGTCACCTAGGGACCATACACAACCATCCCCTGTCCAACCTGGAAGTCACACAGGTTTATAGTTACATGGACAAAAGAAATCAGTCCATGTATCGAGATACGGCCACCTAAATTTTCCAAGTGCACCTTATTGGCACATTTGGTAACCTACAGCAATCGGTAGCCTACAAGGTGCACTTGGAAAATCCAAATCTTGATCACCATTCGAATGAGCCTTCCCATGCGTGTCCCTTCCCGATCCCCATTGGGACCTGGTTGGCATATATCACACTCCCGCATGCTTAGGCAATCTATAAACTTAAGGTGGCAGTAACTATGTCAATTATGGAGGTGCAAGTCCCATTTTGCGTCCAAATATCGAACATTGCCAGCAGAACAATGAGTCTCAGTCCTTGTTCACTACTAGGTTCAAAGAGCACCCAGAAAACTATCAGGTCAGCTGAAGTGTGCAGTAAGCACAGATGTTTCTAATCTCAAGCTAAGGGCATGTAGTAGCTCGTCGGGTTCAGAGAAGGACATTGGACACTTTAAGGACACTCCTGTGGAAACTTTCCTTCAGGAGTCTGGCATAATTATTGTGGGTGCCACACCACCTCTCCAGGCTGCTGATTTGTGGGAACACCACTCGAACAAACTGGCCACTTCACACCAGCAGCTATCCGCAGAGGTTGGAGTGCTGAGGGCAGTGTTAAGTCTGTCTCGACTATCTTGAGGTGTAGCTTAGTTGACAACATGCATCGGAAGCTTCAGGAGCTGCCGGATGGCCTGGGCTTCTGCCACGAGGACAAGCTTTGGACCTTCTGCGGGGGCTGGGTGGGAAAGATGAACCACACACAATTGAAGCTGGCTATCCACATATACACCGGTGCCAGTAATAAGTAATGTCAGGTCAGGTGGGAGGCGGATTTGTGATATATGCAAGGGGGTAAGGAACACGGTACACATAAAAGCCAACCAGGTCCCACTGGGGATCGAGAAGGGACACGCATGGGAAGGCTCATTCAGATGGTGATCAAGATGGAGGGGAGCCCAGTTGGGTGGAGAATGACAGCGTGTTGGAACGGGGAACAGGAGGAGCAGGACGGGTTGTCAACACTGCCAGGCTCACATGAGCCTGGCCACATCACATAGTGTGGTCACAAACGCCTAACACTCCCCAAGCCACCATCCACCCCTCGAGCCACAAGCGCCCAATTGCAATCAGCTAATGCCACTCACAGAAACCGGCGTAAAATCTAACTATTTTGCCAAAACTTCCTCGGCTTCATGTGTACTCCCGCTTTACCACACCCGAAGGCAAAAGAAGAAGAGAGATTGGAGGCAATTTATTTTAGTTTGTGCTACACTATTTGCTTATCAGTAACAATTACCCTTGGGGTAGGGTAACATCCGAGTAACTTAGCCATAGGGGATTTTATTGCTATATCTAGCATGCTTTTAGCAAGATGAAGCCTGATAGGGATGGTCAGCGCCAGCGTTGGACTCACTTCCTTGACAAATTTGTACAACTCCTGCCACGGGGCCTTCTCCTCAGTGCTAAGGTCTGATAGGTAGCAGCTGTCAAATAATTCGCGGTTGATCAGCCGCAAGCGGTGAGCTGCCTCCGAGCCCTCCTGGAAAGGGGAGCCCGAACCCTTCCCTAGCAAAACCATGGAGCTCAAGGACAGGCCCTTGTTGCGAGCCCACTGAATTCCGCGCTCGCTTATGATTCGTTCAATGTAGTCCGTCCAAAGCTCATCCTCGTGGCGGAAGCCCAGGCCGTCCGGCAGCTCCTGAAGCTTCCGATGCACGTCGTCAACCAAGCTACACCTCAAGATAGCCGAGAAGGACTTAACGCCTGCCCTCAGCACTCCAACCTCTGCGGATAGCTGCTGTTGTGACTTGCGCAGCTGCTGTTGTGACTCGAACAGCTTCTGTTGTGACTTGAACAGCTGCTGTTGTGAAGTGGCCAATTTGTCAAAGCGCTGTTCCCACAAATCAGCAGCCTGGAGAGGTGGTGCGGCGTCCACGATAATTACGCCGGACTCCTGAAGGAAAGCTTCCACGGGAGTGTCCTTAAAGTGTCCAATGTCCTTCTCTGAACCCGACGAGCTACTCCGTGCCCTTAGCTTGAGATTGGAAACGTCTATGCTTAGTGCGCGCTTCAGCCGGGACCGGATAGTTTTCTGGGTGCTCTTTGTACCTAGTAATGAACAAGGACTGAGACTCATTGTCCCGCTGGCAACGTTCGATATTTGGACGCAAAATGGGACTTGCACCTCCGTAATTGACATAGTTACTGCCACCTTAAGATTATAGATTGCCTGAGTACGCGGGAGCCTTTTGTAATGGATGGATGGATGGATGGATGGCTGTCTTGCATGTTTCAAGCTTCAGCGAGCTCGTACGGCTCAGACGAACCCGGAGGCTCATGAACCGCTTTGACAGCGCCGTCGATAGAAAAAAAGATCAAAAGTAAACAGAAACAGTTTTACGCAAGAAGAAAACGAATGTTTATAAGGAAGAAGAGCGTCAAACTTGGCTCTAAAACACAATTGCCTGGTATCGCAGAGAAAGTTAGGTAGCTAGGTGTTCATGCCGTGATCGAAACATCTCAAAAATCGCCTTCGCAAGGCCACGCTGATCGTCCACTTGCATGATATCATGGATATCAGCATTGACGGGCACATCGAGGTCCCAAAGCTTCTGTCGCGCAGACACAATCGCCGGGAATTCTCCAAAAAAATGTTTCTCATCTTCAATAGCTCCATTGCTACGACACGCAGCGCACATGCGATGCTCCCTAGCCCTGTTGCTCTCACTGTCGGAGACACACAAACGAAAACGGAGTAGGGCACGATGATGCACCGGGGGGATATAACCCGCGTACGGCTTCGGCAGCCCCATCCAGTGCTTATGACGGCACATCTTCACGCCGGGCTTCCTACCGTCCATAGCGAAAACTCTAGGGTCCAAAGCCAGCCTGTCATTCGCCCAGTCGTCATTGACACGTGCCCTATGGGTGTCCATCAGCGCTTCGACATCAAGCTTGCAGGCCGAGTAACGTCTAACCCTCACATCAATGCTTCCCCCGACTGCTTCCTCACCCCAGTCATGCTCTAAGTGGTTAAGGATACGAGTGACTTTGGATCCCCAACCATCAAACTGCGAATTCGTTACCAACGCCAAACAAATTTCCTGACGGAAGGCGCTGTGGTACACGCTACTAGTGTCCTCCACCAAGCTATTCCAGAAGCGAAATACGGATTCAGCCCAGTGCAGCCGTAGCGGCATCTGCCCTAGCTCCAGAAACAAAAGCTGGAGGGATGGAACGGAAGTCCCTACCAGTTGTTTCTGAAAAAGATTTGGAGCTTGACCATTCGGTCTCGTACGGCCACATCGAAATATCATGAACGCGGTGCCTCGTTAGCCGGATAGCCCTTTTCCAACATCGCGAGAACCTGGTCAGGCCCCCACACCTGCGAGCCGTACGATAAGACAGAACGCACTTGCGCATTGAAACACTTCATGCAAACGCTAGTAGCAGCAGACCCTGCCGGCGCAGCTTGTTGTGCAGAGCAAACATAGCCCGTTGGCCAGCCGAGAACAGCTCATCCGTGCAAGACGCAAAACCCGCGTCTGGTCCGAAGTGCAGCCCCAGGTAGCGGGCGCATATTTTCCAGGTAACCGGTCGGAACATCGGTAGCCCCTCTTCAAGTACGCGCATGGTGACCAAGTTATATGCGCTGAGAGCATAGACCTGCCTTCTAACCTGACCATTGGGATGAAAAAACAACTCCTCGCACTTTTGCACGTTGACAGTGAGACCGAAAGCCTCTGACCACTCCCGCAGTGCCCGTAGTAAGCTCATCAACCGTCTCAGTGACATCGTGAATAGGCTCAGGTCATCAGTGTAGAGGGGTAGGGGCACTCGACGACCTTCAACGCTAGGGGTGTCAGGAGAAGCCATGGCATCAGGAAGCACAACGTCTAGAGCATCAATGTAATCTGCAAAACCTTCAAACAAAAAACCGAAGAGCGTGGGGCTCATTGGGCAACCCTGCTTGACCCCTTGGGTGGAGGGAAACGCCTCTCCTTTTGCTCCGTGAACCTGGACTCGCATTTCCACCCGATCGTAGCAGCACTTGATGACATCTAACGCCGACCCCGTGACTCCTCGTTACTCAAGTCTAACCCAGAGCAGCTCTTGATTAACCCGGTCAAACGCTTTCTCAAAATCAAGTTGGGTGTTCGAGTTATCATACGCTGTAATCTCAGAATTGAATTATGAGATACATGGCACCTTTTAAGATTAAGATTAGCCCGAGAGGCGTTGATGTGACTTTGAGCTCGGTCAATGGAGGCAGCCAAACTTGCTTGTGCTTATACGATTTTTATTGGCTACAGGCGAGATACCTTGCGATAGAGAATGCCATATAGTACCAATAACGCGTTTCAGCCGGGCGAGATATTCTGTTTTGTCCGTTACACACGGCCACAGGGACATGGGCGATCCTACAGAGCGGGCCCCCCTGGGCGCTTCACGCTGGGGCCCCGCCCCAAAACCAACCATTTCTTTGGAAAGCAATGTCGGCACGACCACCATCACGCCTACCCTCATTTACGGCCCGTCGGCAAGCGAGTGATGGCCGCCCTGCAGTGTCAGGACCCAAAACATGTGCCATGCCTCCTTCTCGTGCTCCACTGCCACAGCGCACCGGGCAGCCATCACAGCGGCAGCAGCAGCAACAACAACAGTTTCATCCGATAGTGGAAAGAATGGACGCGAATGCGTCCCACCCCACTCCCCTGCCTAGCGGTCCTCGTCTACATGTGAGGGTCTGTGAGGATGGATGGATGGATGGAGGACAAACGAATAGGCGGGAGTGGTCTGCGGCGCGACCACCAGCTTGATCTCACCCCAGAGAGCCAACCATATACTGACAAATGAGCGGACAGTTGTTGCCCAAATACAATGTGACCGTCTGGCACAGGGGGGTGCACTTGATAAGCATACACAGGTATTTGCGGGAGAATATACCCTGTACATTC
>NW_003307547.1:1545052-1545817 GCF_000143455.1 Volvox carteri f. nagariensis | reverse complement strand
TATCACACTCCCGCATGCTTAGGCAATCTATAAACTTAAGGTGGCAGTAACTATGTCAATTATGGAGGTGCAAGTCCCATTTTGCGTCCAAATATCGAACATTGCCAGCAGAACAATGAGTCTCAGTCCTTGTTCACTACTAGGTTCAAAGAGCACCCAGAAAACTATCAGGTCAGCTGAAGTGTGCAGTAAGCACAGATGTTTCTAATCTCAAGCTAAGGGCATGTAGTAGCTCGTCGGGTTCAGAGAAGGACATTGGACACTTTAAGGACACTCCTGTGGAAACTTTCCTTCAGGAGTCTGGCATAATTATTGTGGGTGCCACACCACCTCTCCAGGCTGCTGATTTGTGGGAACACCACTCGAACAAACTGGCCACTTCACACCAGCAGCTATCCGCAGAGGTTGGAGTGCTGAGGGCAGTGTTAAGTCTGTCTCGACTATCTTGAGGTGTAGCTTAGTTGACAACATGCATCGGAAGCTTCAGGAGCTGCCGGATGGCCTGGGCTTCTGCCACGAGGACAAGCTTTGGACCTTCTGCGGGGGCTGGGTGGGAAAGATGAACCACACACAATTGAAGCTGGCTATCCACATATACACCGGTGCCAGTAATAAGTAATGTCAGGTCAGGTGGGAGGCGGATTTGTGATATATGCAAGGGGGTAAGGAACACGGTACACATAAAAGCCAACCAGGTCCCACTGGGGATCGAGAAGGGACACGCATGGGAAGGCTCATTCAGATGGTGATCAAGATGGAGGGGAG
>NW_003307547.1:1537956-1540524 GCF_000143455.1 Volvox carteri f. nagariensis | reverse complement strand
GGTTGTTGTTGTTCTGGATCTCCACCGTTTGGGTGCCAATGTTACACATATCGTGAATCAGCTTTGTGAACTGCGCAGGCAGCAGTGTGATCGCTTTCTTAAGCTCGACCGGCGGGATGCTCATGGTGGTGTTGTACAGGCCAAACAGGTCTTTGAGCCCATGTTGGGCCCGGAGCTGAGGCGGAGGCGCCGGCTTGGGACTCTGGAAGGGGATGGGCGAGGCTGCCGGCGATGTCGGCAGCCTCCTGTCTGGCATCTCCTGCACTCCAAAGAAACGAAGAAGGGAAGAACAAATATAACAGTAAGGCTTGCCGTTGCATGGATGGATGGTGCAAGCATGATTCTGAAATTCTGGGCGGTGTCCTACAACTGAAGCAGTCGCTTACCAACCGTGTCGTCTGCGGCTTCCGAGGTCCTCTCCTTTTGGAAAGTATTGCGTCCGAGCTGCCAAAGCGCCCGCAGGAATGTTGCAATCTTGTCAGCTAGGTATCCATGGGGCTGAGTTTCGAATTTGTGCTTTCTGGCGTCTGCCTTTGGGGAGAATTCTGGGAAGGTTCTTCCACGAGAATTTGCCGGTCCCAAGGGTGCAGATGGAACCTCTGGTGAAGTCGTTGCAGGAGGCACGGGCCCGGGAGCAGCTGACGCCGCTGGCGTTGGCGCTGCTGCTGCAGGTGCAGGTGCTGGCGATGCCTGTGGGTGAGGTGGCTGGGGCGCAGATGCTGCTTGCGATGGCGGGACTGGCGACGGCGGCGGCAGCGACCCGCCTCCCATGATGCTTGCCGCCAGGTTCACCATCTGCGACATCAGGTCAACCGTGCTGGCGGCCCCGCTGGCGGACTCAATCTGAAGGGAACAGACAGGCGCACACAGATTTCGACAAGCACCAGATGGTGTATAAGGTTCCTCCGCATCTGCTGAGAGGATGCATGGACGGCTGCCAAGAACTATTGCTTCACAGCAGCCGCAGCAGCCTCAGAAGTTTTCTACCAAGGGATTGGTAAGGTTCAAAGTCTTCAAACTCTCCATAACATTCACTAAAGCGCCCTTTCTCGCCATCCTCTCTCCTCAAAGACCTCCCCTTCACCTTTGCCCTCGGCGCCTCTCCTTACCTCCTCCAAGCCCGAGGAGATACGTGACCAGTTGGCTAGCAGCATATTGGCCACTCCGTCCAGCCGTGCCACCAACGTCTGAAGAACAATCATGGCCAGCTGGTGCCCGTCCACCGTGCCGCTGCACGCCGCCTCCGGTGCGACCGCCGCCACCACGCTCTGCGCCACGTTGCAGCCGATGCTGTTCACCATCATGGGCAACAACATGCGCACCATCGCATTCATGTCCTCATCCAGCGCAGCACGGCGCCATGCATCCTGATTACCTGTCGCGTTGTCGCCCTGGCGGCCACGGCAGCGGCTATGCTGCCGCCGCTGCTCATGCCCCTCACCCTGCGGCTGTTGCCCTGCCGCGCCCTCCTCCGTTGCCCTGTCGCCTTCATCGCCGGCACCGCCCCCCTCACCCTCCCCCTCATCCTCAACATCATCATGCCACAAGCAGCATCTTTCCTGCATTCCTTAAGATCCTGCACGGCCGAAAAAAACCTCATATACAGCGTGCCTTCAACACCACATGTAAGAAATACCACATATGCGTCAAGTAACTGAAGTCCTGCCACCGCAAAGCACACCGTACATTATCCCCCCAAGGCAATCCTTTCCCCCTGCCGAAGCCAAGATGCCACCTTCCGTCCTCCCTCCCTCGCCATTCCCTGCAGCCGCCCTGGCCCAATCTCGCACCACTTTGCACTTCTTCAAAGCAGTGGGTGCAAAGCAGAGAGCAACTCTGCAGGGGCCCACATGCCTCCTGCGTCATGGCGAATGGCGAACCGAGGCACTCTCAAACAGGTTGCTCACCTCGGACTTCCTGTGGGCGGGGGGGCCCCGCAGAGGAGGCAGGTAGTTGTCAGGGGTGGGGTGTGGGGCTATCCATGTATACACTGGTGCCAGTAATAGGTAATGTCGGGGGCGGGTGGGAGGCGGATTCGTGATATATGCAAGGGGGTAAGGAACACGGTACATGTAAAAGCCAACCAGGTCCCACTGGGGATCGGGAAGGGACACGCATGGGAAGGCTCATTCGAATGGTGATCAAGATGGAGGGGGGCCCAGTTGGGTGGAGAACGGCAGCGTGTTGGAACGGGGAAAGGGAAGGCCAGACGGGTTGTCAACACCGCCAGGTTCACGTCACATAGTGCGGTCACAAACGCCTAACACTCCCCAAGCCACCATCCACCCCTCGAGCCACAAGCGCCCAGTTGCAATCAGCTAATGCCACTCAGCGCCAGCGTTGGACTCACTTCCTTGACAAATTTGTACAACTCCTGCCACGGGGCCTTCTCCTCAGTGCTAAGGTCTGATAGGTAGCAGCTGTCAAAAAATTCGCGGTTGATCAGCCGCAAGCGGTGAGCTGCCTCCGAGCCCTCCTGGAAAGGGGAGCCCGAACCCTTCCCTAGCAAAACCATGGAGCTCAAGGACAGGCCCTTGTTGCGAGCCCACTGATTCCGCGCTCGCTTAT
>NW_003307547.1:1535428-1537784 GCF_000143455.1 Volvox carteri f. nagariensis | reverse complement strand
ACAGAGTGGATATTAAAATTTTGGGAACAGCAAAGCTTGTCGTTGCATGGATGGATGCTGCAAGCATGATTCTGAAATTCTGGGCGGTGTCCTACAACTGAAGCAGTCGCTTACCAACCGTGTCGTCTGCGGCTTCCGAGGTCCTCTCCTTTTGGAAAGTATTACGTCCGAGCTGCCAAAGCGCCCGCAGGAATGTTGCAATCTTGTCAGCTAGGTATCCATGGGGCTGAGTTTCGAATCTGTGCTTTCTGGCGTCTGCCTTTGGGGTGAATTTCTGGGAAGGTTCTTCCACGACAATTTGCGACTCGGGCTTTCCAGAGCTCGTAGTGCCAGCCGAAAGAGCTTGAGGCGCGTTAGGCGTCATGTTCGAGTTTGCGTGGGCAGACGTTTGAAAGTAAGCCTGATTCAAGCGGAGGTTGCACACAGCAAGCCCTTGTACAATGACGTGCAACGATTATCCTGCACTGCTGTTAGAATTCAGAACCGCCTTTCCAGGAATCTATGAGCTACTAAGAGGCGTTGCAATTATCATGCCAGGTTTGTGGTAATATCCGTAGGTCCTTAAGGTCCTGCGACAAAAGTGCTCAAGGACATCACAACTGACCCATGGGTCAGTAAATCAGCCAGCCCTGCAAGCGACAACTGGAGAATCCTTAAACTTCATTGGGCCCCTCCTATACGCATCTTAGCCTTCCATTCCCTACACACCCAAACACTATCGTTGCTTTCGCTGTGGCATTTTCAGAAGTACTGGATACGGTGAAGGTGGTTGCTAAGGTTGTACGGGTCCAAAGTGAGACGAAGGTTGCTTTTGGTGGGAGAGGAAGTGTGGAAGGTATGTTTTTATTACAGAGACTTAAGGTGCTTGATAGAGATTTGAGGCGTTTATTTGGCCAGGATCAGGCCCAATCTTGCCATCGTTCGGAGACAGTCGGTGTGTAGGCGCGCCGCTTCTCCCTTTCTCCCACTTCTTACCTTAATTTACTGTATCACCTTCTCTTTATATTATAGTTTAATCAGCGTCCTTTCTGACGCGCGGCACACCAACTTCCGAAACACGAATTGCTACCGCGCAAACTTCTTGACGCGACGTCGCCTACGATCTCCTGGGGGATCAACCTAGTCTACTTCATCCTTTACAGACGTCAAATTCGCTGCTGCTTTTGTGGACAGTGCAAATTTCCACCATCCTGTGGAGCGGACCTTTTCGCCCTCCCTCACCGTTGCCTACCCGCCCTTAACTGGGCGGGGTTGATCTGGGGAGGGATTCAAGAGCTCTTTTCGAAGGTGACCGGAATACAGCCGGGATGCAGCAGATGTCATCTATACAAGCCTGGATGACTCAAGCTGGAGTGTCACGGTTATGATTCCCATAGGGCAATATGATGAAGGAGAGAATATCGTGCAAGTAACAGGAATCAGGCGGGATGCCTCATGCTGACCGCAGGCGATTCATGGTGAGGCCGGGCACTCAGGTTTGGGTGCTGCGGATATGACCACGCTGTTACAGGAGGACCCGGATAAGGTGTCGCGGATGCGACCAAAGTGAAGCCTGAGGGCCCAGCTCTGGGGTGTCGTGGAGCTGACGTTAGTAAGGTCTTGCGGATGCGATTGGAAGAGGCCTGGAGGGCCCATGCTGGGGTGTCGTGGATGCGACTGGAAGGGGCCCGGAGGGCCCATGTTGGGGTGTCGCGCATGCGACTGGAAGGGGCCCGGAGGGCCCATGCTGGGGTGTCGCGGATGCGACTGGAAAGGGCCCGGAGGGCCCATGCTGGGGTGTCGCGGATGCGACTGGAAGGGGCCCGGAGGGCCCATGTTGGGGTGTCGCGCATGCGACTGGAAAGGGCCCGGAGGGCCCATGCTGGGGTGTCGCGGATGCGACTGGAAGGGGCCCGGAGGGCCCATGTTGGGGGGTCGCGGATGCGACTGACAAGGGCCCGGAGGGCCCATGCTGGGGTGTCGTGGATGCGACTGGAAGGGGCCCGGAGGACCTATGCTGGGGTTGCGGATGCGACTGGAAGGGGCCCGGATGACCCATGCTGGGGTGTCGCGAATGCGACTGGAAGGGGCCCGGAGGGCCCATGCTGGGGTGTCGCGGATGCGACTGGAAGGGGCCCGGAGGGCCCATGCTGGGGTGTCGTGGATGCGACTGGAAAGGGCCCGGAGGGCCCATGCTGGGGTGTCGCGCATGCGACTGGAAGGGGCCCGGAGGGCCCATGTTGGGGTGTCGCGCATGCGACTGGAAAGGGCCCGGAGGGCCCATGCTGGGGTGTCGCGGATGCGACTGGAAGGGGCCCGGAGGGCCCATGTTGGGGTGTCGCGCATGCGACTCGAAGGGGCCCGGAGGGCCCATGCT
>NW_003307547.1:1498872-1534699 GCF_000143455.1 Volvox carteri f. nagariensis | reverse complement strand
TTGTCGGGGTTCCCGTTTTTGGCTGGTATGCTGCGGAAACTACGGAGCGAGCCAGGTGATGTTAGTAGGTTGCCTGGTATGTATGCTTCTTGATGGTAATGAACCTGAGGCACAGGGAGACTCGGGTGCTCGGTCGGTCTTAGTTAGGGCTTTGCGGAGCTGACGTTAGTAAGGCCCGAGGGCCTAAATTCGGAGTGCCGCAGAGTCCACGCTAGTAAGGCTTGAGGGGCATGAGCTTGGAGTGTCGCGGAGTTGACACGGGTAGGGCCTGATTGGCCCAAGTTTGGGGTGCTGTGGAGTTGACATTAGGAAGGCCGGAGGGCCCAAGTTAAAAAGGTCGCGTAGTCGACACTACGGGGGCCGGAGGGCCCTAGTTTGAGGTGTCGCGGAGTCGACGCTACGGGGCTGGAGGGCCCTAATTTGGGGTGTCGCGGAGTCGACGTGAGGGGAGGCCCGAGGGCCTAAATTCAACGTGTCGCGGAGTCGACGATACGGAGGCTGGAGGGCCTAAATTCAACGTGCCGCGGAGTCGACGTTACGAAGGCCGGAGGGCCCGGGTTTGGGGTGTCGCGGATTCGACGTTAGGAAGGCCGGAGGGCCTAAATTCAACGTGTCGCGGAGTCGACGATACGGAGGCTGGAGGGCCTAAATTCAACGGATTAGGCCGGAGGGCCCTAGTTTGGGGTGTCGCAGAGTCGACGCTACGGAGGCCGGAGGGCCCTAGTTTGGGGTGTCGCGGAGTCGACGTGAGGAAGGCCCGAGGGCCTAAATTCAACGTGTCGCGGAGTCGACGATACGGAGGCTGGAGGGCCTAAATTCAACGTGCAGCGGAGTCGATGTTAGGAAGGCCGGAGGGCCCTAGTTTGGCGTGTCGCGGAGTCGATGCTACGGAGGCCGGAGGGCCCGAGTTTGGGGGTGTCGCGGAGTCGACGCTACGGAGGCTGGAGGGCCCAAGTTTGGGGTGTCGCCGAGTCGACGTTAGGAAGGCCGGAGGACTCAAGTGCGGAGTGTCCCGGAGTAGACGTTAGGAAGGCCTGAAGACCCGAGTTCGCGGTGTCGTGGAGTCGACGTTACAAAGGCCTGATGGCCTAAGTTCACGGGGTACCGGAGTCCACGCTATCGAAGCCTTGAGGCCCAGTTTCGGGACGTCCCGGAGTAGACGGGGGGGGGCCTTAGGACCTTCATTAGGGTTGGGGAGTCGGCGGGACCGTGGCCTGATGGTCTCATCCGGGGCGTGTGGAGTTGGCGTTTTAGAGGTCTGAGGGCTCGAATTCCTGGTGTTACGGAGTCAATGGAGGCCGTGGGGTGGGGGTTGTAGACTTGACGCTATTGACACCGGAGTGCCCAAGTTCGGGGCATCGCGGAGTCGATGCTAAGGAGGCCTGGGGCCTCATTCGGGGTGTCGCAGAGTTGACATTAGCAAGGCCTGATGGCCTGATTGGGTCCCGCGGAGGTCAGGTTAGTAAGGCCGGATTGGCCTAGGTTTAGCGGGTTGCGGAATTGATGTTATGGAAGCCGGAGGGCCCAAGTTTGCGGGTGGCGCGGACTCTATGTTAGGAAAGCCGGAAGGGCCTAGTGCCGGGTGTCGCGGAGTTGACATTAATACGACCGGAGGCCTAAGTTTAGGGTGTCCTGGAGCGCATGCTACCAAAGCCCAGGGGTCCAGATCCGGGGCGTTGCAGACTGCATGTGATGCGACCTGAGGGCCTACATAAGGGGTAGCGGAGTCAGCGTAAATGCGGTCTGATGGCCCGATCCAGGGGTGTGTGGGGTCGTCGTCTTTGGGGCCGGAGGGCGCGGATTCGAGGTGTTGCGGAGTCATTGTTAGTCAGGCCTGATAGCTTGAGATCGGGGTGTCGCGGGGCAACACTAGCAGGGCCCGAGGGTCCGAGATCAAGTATCGTGAGGTCCAAGTTAACAAAGCCTGAGGGCCCACATTATGGGCGTCGAGAAGTTGAGTTACTAAGGCCTGAGTTCGGGAGTCGCGAGGTTGAGGTTACTGAGGCCGGAAGGTCCTGGGGCGGAGGTCGCGGAGTCGGTGTTAAGGAAGCCTGGGGGTCTAAGTTCGGGGTTGTGGGGTTAACGTTACCGAGGCATATAGACCCAGAGGGACGTCGCGAAGTTGACGTCTTGGGTCAGAGAACCCAGATTTGATGTGTTGTGGAGTCTACTTCACTGCGGCATGAGGGCCTGATCCGAGTAGTTGAGGGGTTGACGTTGGTGGCGCTTCAGGGTCCAAGTGTGGGACTTGGAGGAGTCAACGAGAGGGCACCCTGATGGCCCTGATTCGGGTTGTCGCGAGGCCCGGAGGCCCTGAACTATGGAGACCTAGGCCCCGGATTCGGGGTGTTGCGGACTTGACATGCAGAACGCTTGGTGGCCTCGGGTCTCGTGCAGGCGACGTTGTGCAGTCGACATCGTGCAGTCTACGTCGGTGGGGCCTGATGGCCCAAATCCGGGGTGTCAGGGGTTGATGTTATTGAAGCCTGAGGGCCCAGATTCCGAAGCGTTGCGTGCATGACGGGCAAGAGGGCTGATGACCCAGATCGGGGGTGTCGTGGAATCGATGTTAGTGATGGGCCTCGGAGCCACCTTCGAGGCATCACGAACTCTGTTGGCCCAAGGTCGGGCCTCGTGAGATGGATGTTACTGAGGCCGGAGGGCCTGGAAATCGGGTGCTGCGAGATTGACGTGAGTGGGGCCGTCCCACCTGGCCTGGCGTAGCGGTGCGGAGCCAGGATGGCGTTGGACTATCGTTATTGGGGCACCCTGGCCCGGATTTGGGCAGCTCAGAATCATTGTTATCGGGGCCTAGGGGCCCAGATGCGGCCGCTGCGAGATTGATTTAGTGGGACCTAACGGCCCGGAGGTAGGATTGTCTCGGAGTTAATGTGCGAGAGGTGCCTCGGGGATCTTACTTAAGGCGCACCTCTGGATGCTATAAGGACATTTGTTCCCATGCTTGGCCCGCGTGTTTCAGGCGAGAACGACCGGGACCGCAAGGTATTTCCTCCTGAAGTTCGCGGGTCACCGTGGACGTGGGCTCAGGTGATGTGCGGGCAGGACCGCCCGTTGGCCGGAGCCGTGAAGGTGCTCACCCTCTGATGGAAGAGGCGGCAGCGGAGGCGGCTGCGGACGGAGTGGAGAGGCCTGCGGAGAGAACGCAGGCGGAGCTTAGCCGGTGAGCTTAGCCGGCGAGTCGCCGGTGGGACGGCCTGATGGCCCAGGTTCTGCGTGTCGTGGAGTCGATGTTAGCGCAGCCTGATGGCCCAGGTTCTCAGTGTTGAGGAGTCAACATTAGCGAGGCCTGACGGCCCGGGTTCGGGGTGTTGTGGGGTCGATGTTAATGCAGACTGATGGCCCAGGTTCACAGTGTTGAGGAGTCAACATTAGCGAGGCCTGAAGGTCCAGGTTCGGGGGTCGGGCAGTCCCTGTTACCGAAGCCGGAAGATCCAGGTTCACAGTATCGAGGGGTCAACATTAGCGAGGCCCGATGGGCCAGGTTCACAGTGTCGAGGAGTCAACCTTACCGAGGCCTGATGGCCCAGGTTCACAGTGTTGAGGAGTCAACATTAGTGAGGCCCGATGGCCCAGATTCGTGGTGTCGCCGAGGCGATGGTAGTGAGGGGCCGGGTGACACATGCGGAGATGAATGTACTAAGAGTGCATGGGCCGATGTTTGCACATTGTTCAGGTCGCTGAGCGCACTGACTGGTCTATCCTCAGATTGACAGTGCTGGCTGCGATGATGCGGATGTCCGGTAGGAGGTCAAAGAGCTCATTAAAGAGTGAGAAGATGGACCATGCTGGGGGGCCTCAAATTTGACTGAGGTGAGCCTGGATCGCTCGTGCGAGGAAGCTATGCATGCAACCGAGGCTAGGCTCGAAGGCCCTTATGAGGATGTCACTATTCCGGTAAGTTGAGACTTCTCCACATGAAACGACCGGAGGAATAAGGTATTATCTATGCAGCGAGGAGCCCAACGGGCCACATCTGGATAGCCCGAAGAATTCAGGCTATCCACTTCTTTCTTAGCCGCAGCTCGGCAACTTCCGAATCATACCTTGCCGCCAGTGACAATTTCATACCGGACGTCGTCCACTCTCCGCTGGACGTCACCCTGCAATACATAAGCGTTACCAAATTTCGCCTTTGTTGCCGCGTTGGTGGACGACTATAATTCCCACAATTCCCATGCAGGTGAGTTCGAGACTCGTAACACCACCGGCCACTTGCCCAGGAACTGCGGGTGGGTTGGCTGGGGGAGGCATTTAGGAAGTGTTCCTATGCGTGGCAGGAGGCCGTCCAAGGGCCCGGGGCCTTTGGGGTCCTCGATCGAGTTTCAGTGCCTGGGTGAGGGTTTAGGGCTCCGTTCTGCTGCCTTTGCGCTTTGTTCGTCGTGGGCTCCTGGTTTGTGGAGACTTGACGTGAGTTACTCCAGCGGATGGACGCAAGTTGTATGAACTTTGGGTGGATGCGGAGGTAACTGGAATATCGCCGACTCGCTGCACATGAGCCTTAAACTGGCAGCAGGCCACAGCCTGAAGTGTCACGGATGCGACTGAAACAGACTCAAAAGACCCAACTTGAGTTCCCGAGGATATGTCACAAATGCTGCCTGTTTGAAATGACTGGACACCCCGTGCTGAGATGTCGTGGATGTGACCGAAGTGAGCCGGATAGTCTATGTGGGGGTCGTGGAGGTGATCGAAGCGGAGGATGGCCCATGATGGGTCTGGTGAATGGGACTGAGATGGGTAGGACGGCCAAGGCTAGGGTTGCGGATACAACCGAGGTGAGGCTGGAAGGCCAATGCTAGGATGTCGACTGTGGGAGATGAATGGAATGAGGCGTGAGAGCCGGGGTGAACGCGTATGGTTGTTATGCAAATTTTATTGCTAAATGAACGTAGGGAGGCTGAATAGACGAAGCTGTAGTGGGTAAAGGGTCAAGCTTGGTGACCTGTGTAAGGTGTTGCGGATGCGACTACAGTGTGGCTGGGAGCCTAACTCGACAGTAGTACGCACGTGGCTGAAGCTCAACGGAGTAATACTTACAGAAGTGCTGTGAAGAGAACTGAGGTACGACTAGTGAACATACAACCACAGGTCAAAGAAGCAATGGATTCAAGGCAGGGTGACCTACCTTACGATTAGCAGAAATTGAGGGCAGAAGGAAGGGATTGTGTCCCTGACGGGTTGACATAAATTTCCCGGGTGGAAAACGATCGGAACCAGGGGCTATTTCCTTCGCAGCACAGGCTGGCTTGATGAACAGCAAGGAACTTGAGGTGGGACCGCTGGAGGGGGGTTGTGGGCGTCCCAGGCACCTATGAACCACCAGCTCTGCCGGCCCCGGTACCAGCACTCTAGGCGATTGTCCCAACTGGATCAGGACTTATTCGGACGGACACTGGACACTCAGCGGGTGCGTGGGGTGGCTTGGGGAATCGGGACGATCGCCCGGCAATTGAGAAGTTGGACGACTTCCGGCACATCCTGGTGGAGATATCCTTCATGGACCAAAGCTCTCATACGATTACCAAGGATTCATCGTTTTTGTTTCGCTTACTTGCTAGGGGGTTGTGCAGCACCTGCGGTCTCAGCAGTTTCCCTGGCCATCTCTGGGCAGATGCGGGCGGATACTCTATGTTCACTGGAAGGTGGCGGTGGCCAACAGAATTGAGAAGATACCTCAGCAATCGTAAAGTTAGAGGTTTTCTGCAGGTCCTGCGAGCGGGCCCAGTTGGCACTTGTGTGGGACCAGGGGCCGTTCCCCAGTGCGCTATACAGGTGCTGCCGGGATGAGATGGGTATGACACGCTTGCTGCTACGTGGGCTGTGCTGTGCCTCTTGAATTAACCGATCAGGTTTGCTAGCTTCGGTATAGGGAGGAAGGGAAGAGTCTCTGGGTAGTTCATGATCGGCAGTCAGACCTAACTCTGAAGGACACCACCCTGCGTGGGGTTCCCAGCTCGAAGTGTCCTAGGTTAGCCTGGAATGGACTGCCTGGCACGGACATGATGAGCTATGAGGGATCTTTGTTGATCATGGTTGATCTGCTCTTATGACGCCGGGCACACGCCAGGAGAAGACGTTCCGCTTGACTCCAGTCTATGTTGGATTATGCCCCCCCCTTGGGGGGAAGATGTGTATGTCGGCACTAAGACGGCAATAATGCCTAACGGTGTTTGTGTGTGCGATATGCCCCCCCCTTGACCCATCTATATTACACGTTCGTGGGACCGCCCACAGTCACTTCAGGCGGCTCCACGCCGGGTGGTTGGGGCGGGGGGGGGGGAAAACAAGAGTGAGGCGGTAGGAATGAGAAAGAGAGGAGAATGCGCGCAGGGCGCGGGTGGCTGGGGCGGTGAAGCGGGCGGCACAGGAAGGGGAACAGTGGTACATACTCTAGATGCTGCCCTCGTTCCTGACGTGCGCCCAGCTACTTTGGCTGTGTACGGTGAACGAGCGCTTAGGCTTCAGTTATGGCATTTTCAGAAGTACTGGATACGGTGAAGGTGGTTGCTAAGGTTGTACGGGTCCAAAGTGAGACGAAGGTTGCTTTTGGTGGGAGAGGAAGTGTGGAAGGTATGTTTTTATTACAGAGACTTAAGGTGCTTGATAGAGATTTGAGGCGTTTATTTGGCCAGGATCAGGCCCAATCTTGCCATCGTTCGGAGACAGTCGGTGTGTAGGCGCGCCGCTTCTCCCACCCGGAGAGGAATCGTCATTCCCCCCCCCAGTCGCGGTGCGCCTAGCTTCCCTCGTGATCGCTATCGGGCGAGGCCCATTCGGAAGAGATAGTGGTCACGGGATGGTTGCAGCTAGAACAGGTGGGAGATACAGAGAGGGGGTGCTGAAAGGGCAGGCAACGGCATTGGTAGACTTTCTCTAGATCTCCAGGCAAGCAAATTTCCTGGAGGTTCCTGTGTCTACCTTCGCAATCTACATCTGGCAGCTTGCAGCAACTCGGCAAGCGGCACCAGGTTGAGGGCGGGGAAAGCCCCGAAAGAAATCCAGATGGGTAGGGATCACGCACGGATAACCTATCCGGAATCCGCGGATAATCCCGCACTCATGGCCGTGCATGCAACGGCTTCACGGCAGGCAGAACACCCTTTAAGTCGCGCAGCAGGGTCACGACGGGAATGAGGACCGGGGTGTTGGCGGCAGTCCATTGCAAATAGCGACTAGGCGCCAACAATTTGTTCTACTTAAGGGCCACAGCATCCGGCTCAGCATGACCCTGCCGGATGAGAATCTGGTGATAAGTGAGCGATAACCGTTGACCGGCAAATCTCCCAAGAACTCCCGCAATATGTCACCACATTCTAAGGATTCTTTTGAATCAGCAGGTTGTAGGTGCTGCAAAGGTTAAAGATGGCCCATGCACAAAGGCGGCGCATGGCAGACCCTTGGGTCCCAGCTTGGCGAGATCGTCATAGCCGTGGCTGAAAGCGCGAACCCGAGCATTACACAACAGCTTGTGCAAATCATTTGAATATCTTGCTTTCGATTAGCCCACCCACCCACCCATTGATTATTCAGCGAATTATAATTCCAGCGTTTATGGGAACCGGTAAATTACCCGTACTTCACACCGTACTTGGCCCTTCGTTGTCGGCGGTGAAGCGGGCGGCACAGGAAGGGGAACAGTGGTACATACTCTAGATGCTGCCCTCGTTCCTGACGTGCGCCCAGCTACTTTGGCTGTGTACGGTGAACGAGCGCTTAGGCTTCAGTTATGAAGGAATCTGTCGACATGCCTTGCGCAATGCGGATCTGGACTCTGGAAATGACTATGGGCTTCTTCGGAGTCGACAAGGGCTCTCGGCCCCGGTGCAGCCAGTCGTCCCGCGGTATTCTGCAGGGGGGAGGCGTACTGCGCTGAGCTGCAAGTGAGAAGGAACGGTGTCGTGTTTGGACTAATACGCTCATTATTATGGATAGCTCCAAGGGCCGTGGGTGCGGCGGGCGGTGGCGTTGGAGTGATGTATGGATCTGGTGTATACACTTGCTGCTAAGGCGCAAATGCAAATCCATGGACGGTGCATTGCACGCCGCCTCCATTTCAACAAGAAAGAACGGCTGAGCATCTAGCCTTCTGGTAGTGCGCAAAAAGCAGCAAAGCAGCCCGAGCAGAAGCAGCGTGCGTCACAGCATGCCCGCACACCGCACCCCCTATGGCATAAAGTTGATTTTGGTCCAAGTTTTTAAAATTTACTAAACTTACTCAGAGCCCCAATGTACCCCCCATGCCGAGTCCTCTTGGCAGAGAAGTGCAAAAGGTTCCCTCCTTTAAGCCCCACCCTTCAGCTGAGCCATCCGTACCACTAATGCCGCACAGAACCGCCAAAACACTGGAAGACCCTTCCCTGCACAACAACACCCCGTCATCACAACGGCTACAACTCTGGGCATCGGTATCCCAAAAAACCCAAACCAGCAAAAATACACTTAGGCATAATAATGGGTGGACTGTGGGCCACCACGTCTTTCTCAGGGGCTGGTCCCGGGCACCTAGACGCTCTCCCTATTTTGCCAAAAGAAGTATTCTCAAGAATTAACACTGTGGGAATGAAGCTGAAGCGCACGTCGCTAGTCGCCCTGCGTCATGGCAGATCGACCAACAGATAGCGCCTCGTGTCACGTCACCCAGTGGCATCCTCCCCCTTGTCTCCCTCCCCCTCTTCGCCGTCCTCGTACTCGTCATCATCGTCATCACCCTCGCCCACCGCCTCAACGCCACCGCTCTTGTCCACGCCACCCAGCGTCGACAGCAGCCCCGTCCGTCGGGTAGGCAACCCCCGCCGGTAGTTCGCACTGCGCTCCCCAGGCACTGCCCGCACATGTTGCTGCATTGCGTCCACGTCTCGCTCGATCAGCTCCCGCCAGCGGGCGCCCTCCTCCTCTCCCAGGACCTCCGTCAGCACCCCGTACGATACCGGCTCCGCCGCCGCCGCTGACACGGAACGGCCCGAGCGTGCGGAGGATGCCGACGGTGGCGGTAGCCCACCCAGCAGACTGCCCAAGAGGCCCCCTAATCCGCCTCCGGCTGCACCGGCTCCCCCACTGCCGGCTCCGCCGCCCCCTAGAACCATGTTCATCACGTTGCCAATCATGGGCTGCATGGCGGGGTCCGACACAATGTTCTGTGCGACTTGAAGGAGGCCGCCCAGGCCGCCGCCGCCGCCGCCGCTGCCGCCGCCGCCTCCACTGCGGCCAAGAGCCACGCCACTACCTGCAAAACACGGGTGTGTGTACGTGTGCACGATTAAAGCGCCGGAATAGCACATCATCAAGAGACTCAAGGATGCCAAAGGAAAGCTCGCCTCGCGAACATCGCAACATGCGATGCCATCATACCCGGCAAAGCACACGACAGACACAGCCGCACGCACAAGTCGCACATCTGCACACGCTTCTGCACGCGTACAACACATCTACCGTACCTCCGTCACGTGTATCCAGCGTGCCCAAGACATGCTCCATCATCTCCATCAAGCCATCCATAGGGTCCGCAGCGGCTGAAACCCCCGGACGCGGCGCCCCGCCGGCCGCAGGAGGGCGCGTCGCCGGTGCAGCTACCGGCACCCGCATCTCTGAGGTCGCCGACGATGGGGTTGCTGTTTGCGGTGCTGGCGCTGTAGGCGTCGCGGACGCCATCTCAGGGGCGATGCTGGTCGCCAGAGTCACTCCTGCCGCGGCATCTGCCGCTGCCGCCGCTGTTGCCACAGCAGGTGCAGCGGTCACGGGCTTCTTCTTGCCCCCCGGCGGCCAAAGCCCCAGGCCCAGGCCCTTGGGAGCCGCGGAAGGCCCGGCCGAAGGCGCTACAGAGGTTGTTGCTTGTGTAGCACCGGCATCCGCGCCACTGACCGTCGGCGGCATGGCGGTGAGTTCTGGAGCTGCTGCTTCCGTTGAGGCTGGAGGCGAGGTGAGGGAAGATGGTTGCGTCGCAGCGGATGCCATGGCGGCCGCGGATGTGGCAACGGATGGCGCTACACTTGACGCCGGCGGCGGCGTTGGCAAAGAAGACGAGGACAATCCGCCAGATGTCGCCGGTCCCAAGGGTGCTGATGGAACCTCTGGTGAAGTCGTCGCAGGAGGCACGGGCCCGGGAGCAGCTGATGCCGCTGGCGTTGGCGCTGCTGCTGCAGGTGCAGGTGCAGGTGATGCCTGTGGGCGAGGTGGCTGGGGCGCAGATGCTGCTTGCGACGGCGGGACTGGCGACGGCGGCGACGGCGACCCGCCTCCCATGATGCTTGCCGCCAGGTTCACCATCTGCGACATCAGGTCAACCGCGCTGGCGGCCCCGCTGGCGGACTCAATCTGAAGGGAACAGGCAGGAGCACACGGATTTCGACAAGCACCAGATGGTGTATAAGTTCCTCCGCATCTGCTGAGAGGATGTATGGACGGCTGCCAAGAACTATCGCTTCGCAGCAGCCGCAGCAGCCTCAGAAGTTTTCTACCAAGGGATTGGTAAGGTTCAAATAACATTCGCTAAACCGCCCTTTCTCGCCATCCTCTCTCCTCAAAGACCCCTTCACCTTTGCCCTCGGCGCCTCTCCTTACCTCCTCCAAGCCCGAGGAGATACGTGACCAGTTGGCTAGCAGCATATTGGCCACTCCGTCCAGCCGTGCCACCAACGTCTGAAGAACAATCATGGCCAGCTGGTGCCCGTCCACCGCGCCGCTGCGCGCCGCCTCCGGCGCGACCGCCGCCACCACGCTCTGCGCCACGTTGCGGCCGATGCTGTTCACCATCGTGGGCAACAACATGCGCACCATCGCATTCATGTCCTCATCCAGCACAGCGCGGCGCCGCGCATCCTGATTACCTGTCGCGTCGTCGCCCTGGCGGCTGCGGCGGCGGCTATGCCGCCGCCGCTGCTCATGCCCCTCGCCCTGCGGCTGTTGCCCTGCCGCGCCCTCCTCCGTTGCCCCGTCGCCTTCGTCGCTGGCACCGCCCCCCTCACCCTCCACCTCATCCTCATCATCCCCTTCCCCTTCTTCCCCGCCGTCGCTGGCCTCTGCAAGAAGACAAGTGCCGTAACCACGACCAGGAGTATCAGCCGCCGCACACAAAATCAGGGGAACTACGTGTACATATGGGAGATGCATCTGGTCCTAACCTCTGGTCTACCCTGGACCGCCAACCGCCAACCGGTAACTGCCCTGCAACCGCCGGCGCCAACTCCCATGGGCCCGGCTGATGCCATTTTCCCCCTACGGAAAAGCCCCTCTTGTTGCGCTCCTCTGGTTGGGCCTTTGCTCCCTGCAGAGAACTCCCCTCCCATTACGTTTACATTATCCTCCCATGTGCCCACCTCGCCAGCCCCTAAACTGTCCGCGCTGCCGTCTCCCCACCGACCCACCCGCAGGAACCTGAAGCACGCTCTCCCAGGAGGGAAACAGCTGATTGATCAGACGAGCTACTGGCCGGAATTCCTCCAGGGGGTCCACTGCAGCACCGGTTGCTGCTGCTGCTGCTGCTGCAGAGGAGGAGGAGGAAGTTGTGTCCGCTGCCCCGGGCACAGCCCCAGCCTCCCCAGTGGCCGCGCTGGCGCTGGCCGCAGGCGCCGCGGGCGCCGCCTACATACACGCGCGGAAAGGAACAAACCGTTCACGAATCTACCAACATGCACACTAACGAGTTGTGCAGGTAATGTGAAGGCTCCGTTGCCACGAAGGCCACGAAGGACTCGCAGGAAGGGTTTACAGGATCTCCTCATGCGCTGATTAAGCAGGGGAAGCAGGGGGAGAAGAATGGGGGAGAAGGCCAACAAACCATAAAGGAGTGAATAATGGGGAGTGATAAATGGAGAGATGGAGGTCCACAAAATGCTTCCTCTTCTCGTACCTGTTCCCCATCAGGCTGCTGCTGCTGCTGCCTCTGTTGCGTCTGCCTTGCCGCCCGCGCCGCGTTTCGCTGCCTGGCCGTGGCCCTCTGCAGCCCCTCCCACCGCGCCGTGAGCACCTCCATGACGTGGGTCATGTGCTGCGACAGCGCACGACTGAGCGCGTCCAGCAGCTGTACGGCACGCGGAATGCATATAAAAAGGCACAGACCAACAACATGGTGAGCAACGATAAGCAGAAAGCAACGTGTCGTGGGAGGTGTGGCAGGGCACGAGGCAGCAGGAGAGTAAGTGACGATCCGGTTTAAGGTTTTGTTTAACGAACTCAGCATTGTGAAGCATGTCCTGAATAACTGTGTGTGTGTTTGTGTGTTTGTGTGTTTGTGTGTGGCCCCAAGGTGTGATGGCCGGGATCTACACGACGATGACAAACAGGGAGGAGACCTCAGCCGGGTAGAAATCAGACACACAGCCAGGCAGGAACAGGGCACAAACCGGGGCTAAGAACATCAAGGCATTTCTAGGCCACGTCAAAAGAATGCTATGCAGTGCCCAAACGCAGGGCGCGATGCAGGGCAACACATATCAAAAGCACAGCATCGCACACCGGCACATGGACCAACGACCCCCCATTAGAAACACCCAACCTACCATATGAGGCTGCACGCCTCGACCAGCCAGGGATTGCATCACCGCCGCGGCTATGCTACCCGCCACGGACGTCAGCGCCGGCATCAGCAGGCTGAGCGGCGTCTCGCGTGGTCGCCGCGATTCAGCGCCCCCGCCGGCGCCGCCGCCGCCAGGCGCTGCTGACGGCGCTGCGCGAGGCGCGGTACCACCAGCTGCATCTCCACTGCCGCCACTGCCTGGCGGCGGCTGCGGCTGCGGCGGCTGCGATGGCTGCGGCATCATCGCGCCGCCCGCAACTGCGCTGATAATGTTGTTCAGCAGGCCCCCAAGGCCGCCGGGCATGTTCGGCAAATCGGACAGATCAATGTGCACGGTCCCGACAGATATGCCGCTCTGCGGCTGCCCCCTGGCACCAGGGGCGCCCCCGCCAGCTGCGGGGGCGGCTGCCGCCGCCGGCGCGGCTCCCCCGGCCTGGCTTCCATCCTCCTGGCCGCCGGGAGCCATGGGCATGGCAAATTGAGCGCCAATGACGTCCATGAAGCCGCCCATGGGGAACATGGGTCCCATAGGGCCCATAAAGCCGAATTCTGCCGGCGTACCGCCGCCTCCACGTACGACAGGTCGCGGTATCACAGCTGGCAGTTCCGCGTCAGTGCCTGTGCCGGCGGCATCAGCTCGATGAGAAAATGATGACAAACGCACTTTTGCCAAGATAAAAACGGAGGCATGGATTTGTGCTTGTGGAGGGCTAAAGATTTAGGAGCCACGAACAACTGTCCCGGCCGCTTGGGCGCCCGTTCCCACTTACCGTCCAGCCTCAAGACGGCGGCTGTGTTGGCAGCCAGCGTCCGTGGGCTGTCCTCCAGCGCCGCCGCGGTAGCCATGGCCGCACGCGACATGTCGATCAGCAATGCTGCAGACGCGTGCAGATAGGCACCCAGCTGACGGAGCTGGCGCTGAGGGGCCAACAAAGGTTTCGCAAGAAGCAACGAAGCAGACATCGACATCCGTCCAATAACAGTACCAAGTTTAAGTGGCGACAAGGAGCGGTTTAGAGGTAACCTTAATGCAGCAAATGCGAATCAGGAACAACGTGAAACATCAACATGGCATGTTTAAACAGCCGTAGAAGCATGTTCTAGGCATGTTCAAGCAGCCGCAGAAGCCTCCCGCAAGAGCAGCTCGGAAACAGGTGGTGAGGGACTGATTTCGGAGCTTGGAATCAACAGCTGCTGTTGCCCCATGCTGGCCAACCGCGAGGCGCCCCTTTCAACCCCCCTGCGTCGCATCTCTCACACAACCACACACAAAACCCCCCCAAGGTGTGCTCAATCTCCCAACCAGCACCCAATCAGCACACACACCGTCCGCTGCGCTTCCTGGCTTGGCTCCGGGTTGGATGCCAGCTCGCGAGCCGCTGCAGCTCCGTCCTGCAGCCGCTGCGTCAGGCTGCCCGTCAGGTGCGCCTCCGTGCGGTCCAGCAGCGCAGCCAGGGAGGTCGCGGCCAGGGGCAGGTAGCTGCGGACGGGTATTGATAGGATGCGGTTTGGTTTCGTTCACACGATCAGCTTTCAATGGAATCAATACAAGAAACAAAGAATCGTCGAAGAACAGCTAGGGAAAATACCGCAGGTGTCTAAAGTTTTGCAAAGTGCTGGAGAAAAGTTGGGCTCGCCGTTGGATGACTCACCGGTAACCGTAACTCGCTCCTGCAAAGTCCGCCTCGCCTGGCCCCTGCGGGCCGCGCCGCCGACCAGGGCGTTGTGCTCCATCCGCAGCTCCACCTTGCCGCTCCTCACCTGTGCCCGCACGGGTCGAAGCCAGCAGTTAGCCCAGCGCGAATGATGGCCTGACAGGTGTCGAGCGGACTGCTGGTTCCCAAGCGACGCGGGAAGGAGAAGCGGAACGGGCCAAGAACCACTCGGTGGTGCAAAAGCACACCGGTGCCGATGGTCTCTCTCCACCACAGCAAAGACCATTCATTCACGTTCATTGGCTGCCTCTGGTTGGCTGCCTCTAGTTGGCTGCCTCTGGTTGGCTGCCTCTGGTTGGCTGCCTCTGGTTGCCTGCCTCTGGTTGGCTGCCTCTGGTTATCCAAGCCAAGCCAAGCTAAATCAGAAACGTCGGTGAGCCTATTGGCGGGAGAGCCGCGTTCTAGATTCCGTATCGAATACGCACCTGACTCCGCTGCTGCTGCTGCTGCTGCTGCTGGGGCCGACGCCGCCCCGTCGCCTGTACCGCTCTCTCTCTGAGCTGGTGCCGCAGCCTGGCCAGGACCCTGGCCCTGCTCTTGCTGCTGCTCCGCCTGCTGTTGCTCCTGTTGTTGTTGTTGCTGTCCTCTCCCTGCTGGGTCCCTGCGCGCCTCCTCCCTCATCGCCGCCAACTGCTCCGGCAGCTCCGTGTCACCTAGGAGCTCGATCATGGCCCGGCTGAGCGCCTCAAACTCGGCCTGCACGCTGTTTGCGGTGTAGGCTGGCGGGCGAAGAGGACAGGGCAAAAATGGGTAATATAGTTAGTCAAAACTAACCTTCAACAGCAAGTGGAGGATTTTGAATACGCAAATTCTGAACCTCCAATAAGTAGAGACTTAGGAGTTTAGGTCATATATTGAAATAGATGAAGTGGTTAATGCATGGGCTGATTCAGGAATGATAAATTAATCGCAAGTCAGTACGTGAGGGCCTTCCGCAGGACAGCCGCGGTACAGGAGTCCAAGCCAGGCTCGACGCCACGCGTCCCCTTCTTCGGCCCACTTACTGCCGACACATGAAATCCCTTTCCCCGGTGCGAAGTGCGCGATTCCAATTACGCGAGATGGCCTGTCGCGTGGTTGCCTTACCGCTCGACATGAGGGCAGAGGGTAGCGGCGCGTAGCTCTGCTCACCCAGCCGCTGCAGGTAGCGGTGGAGGCTAGAGTACAGGTGCGGAATCTCGGGCATGGGGCCTGGCTGCTGTTGCTGCTGCCCTGATGGCTGCTGCTGCTGCTGCTGCCGGCCGGCCGCCGGACGGACGGTGTTGCCGCCTGTAAGCGAAGTGCAACAGGGCAGCACGCGCAGCCCGATGTAGACGGCGATTACGGACATACAGACAAGAAAACAAACAGAATGGCAGGCAGAGGCGGGCCAGCGGGGTGAACGCACGGCGATGAAGATAAAGAGGACAGGCGTGGCCACTACCGTAAATCATCATCATCATCATCAATATCATCATCACAGCAGTTACGGAACAAGAATGGAAGCGAAAAGCAGCTGTTCCGGAAAAAGCCTCCTGCTTCGCGTTCTTCGCGTTCTTTTTTGGATGCGCAGCTAACAGCGTATTGGCTTTGCACTCCGCAACTCGGATGGACCCGGATGGACAACGAGAGCCCAAGCGAGCCCACAGAAACGGAGATATCAAGTTCAAGAGGTGCACAGAGGGAGTCCCGTGTCAAAGAACGCCAGCATGAGTCTCCCCAGCAAGCTCCCTGGCCCCATGATGTCTTACGACGTCTTACCCAACGAGTTTCCAAGGTTGAAGCCCATGCCCAGATTGAGGTTCATCGTCTGGTTGATTTGCTCCAGGATCTATCACGAAAGATCAGGAACAGGGAGATGTCATGAGAACTCCTGCCCCATGGCCTAAACTACGTCTAAACTAAGATTAAGAGGACAGCGGGCGGGGAACCTTGGCGAGCGAAAAAGGCCCCTCCTTGCAATACAATCGTTCTTGAGGGGACCCGAACCGGCGGCATAGCAAGGTGCCGTTTCGACCCCCCTGTCCGTTCCCGTCCGTGCCCTAGCTTGCCGGCGCACCCGACGTGTATCCTCCTCGAGCCGATTTTCCGCAGACTGTGGTTGCGATGGCCCCTGCTGGCTACCACCACCTGTGGGTGGCAGGGACCAAAGATGAGACCCACCCACATGGGGCGGAGTTAGGAAAGAGAACCATCCGTTCAAGCATGGCCAATGGGTTTGGGGTTTGCGGTCGGATTTTCAGATCTGAACCGCAAGATTTCCAGGTTTTCCGGAACAAGCTTGGATGCAATGTGGGCTGTGCAGCGTGTAATTCTGAGGTTTGATGGCTTCGAACACTGTTGATAACCTCTTCTCAGCGTGCAAGGCGTGATCAATGCCGCCGTGTACGAAACACAGCCTGATTTCCCCAGGAATATTTCTTTGTGTAAGCCAGGGGTTTGTCCGCAAAACTCCCGGCGCACTAAAGCCGAACGTTGGCACAGCACGCGTGGCCAACATGTACCTGTTGTGGCTGGTGCGTCGGCAGGCCGTACCACCATGTGAAGCGTATCGCCATTCTCCACTCCTGGAGAGGAAAGGGAATTCATGGGGAGAACCGCTAAGGTGTCTGTAAAGTAGGGTAGGGGGAAACCGGCCGGGGCCCGGGCCTGGTGGCTAAGCCAGTTGCAAGACGAGCCCCGAGTTGCCCACAAAACGTCACCGGTGTTAAAAACACGAGTTGAGGCTTAAGGACTAGTTCATGCAAGCCGCAAGATGCCATGCCCAAGCTCACCAATGTCTTGAAGTGTGCGCTCATCGGACAGGCCACGCCCGCGGTATATAATGCGCTGCCGATTTGCGGGAGAGTTTTGAATGATGCCCTCGAGCTTCTGCTTGAGGTCACTGACCGTGATCTATGAAAAATTCACCAAAATACAGCTTCGCTCAGAAGTGGAGTCGACAGCGGGAAGTGGCAGGTAATTTCTCGCACCTGTCTGTCAACGTGGACCTCGTACGTCGCTGGCTCTAATGTCTTTACCTTGATCAACACGTCTCCACCCGCTCCCACGGGCAGATTGTCCCCTATGGGAGAGCTGCTCATCTTTTACGTTACGTTCAGCAGGCATATATGAGTTTCGTTATATAAAACATTTGCACAAGCTTTGCCTTTGTGCTTGTGGTCGAGTACTGGGCCGTGCTGTGCTGAGGGCGCAAACGGAATTCCATGCAACCGCAAGCAATCGAAAAAGTACAGCAGCAATGCATAAACAATGCAGACCTGGACACATCTTCAACTTTGCTACTTATTATTTTATGATTTTCTATTCATGAACTTACAAAGATGGCCTCTGCAGTAGCGGCTTCCCAATGTTCGGTCCTGGATGTGGTTCGCCTGCCGAGCCCATCTAGTCTTATAGAGATGGTCACGTCCTCTGCTGGGACGTTGCATGAGGGGCTTTGGTTCCTGAAGCGCTCGGCAGGTGGCGAGGAAGGGATCCGGGACAGCGTGTCGCGAAACGCTTTTGCGCCAGGACGGGAGGGCTTAGCATCTACTTGCTGGAAGGCTGGCCTCAAAGCATCAACGCTTCGTGCGGTTGACCTGAAAGCCTCACTGCTCGGAGTTGTGAGCGTAGGCGGTCTGATCGCTACGGCAACACAGGCAGCTCTGAGCCCTAGAGTGAGTTTAAAGGCCTCCTCAATTTGCAGGGATCATGGCAAGCTGCAGCTTTGAGTTTCGCTAAACGGTGTCTGTCGTTCGGGCCATCGTAAGAAATGTTGCGCGTACGATGTTTTCCAGGGTCCAGGTACTTGCGACCGGAACATGTGCGAACGCTGCTGCAACATTACCACGTCGATTCCGTATGTTGTGTGTGGTTGCCACGCCATGAGGTGCGCAGATTTGGGCGAGGGTTGTTTTGGTTGTTTGCATCAGAAGGTCGACGGACTTGCATAGCACGCTTTGACACATTTTGCTGTCTAACCTTATTGCCGCTGCGGGGACCTGGCTTGCTTCTTAGCTTTCTTGGAACTCAGAGGCACGGCGCCTCCGCTGTTGGACCGGTTCTTGAAATGGACCGCCCTTGGACCGGCCTTTTCCCTCGATAATCCTGCCGTGCAGGCACCGTTGCACGGCCAGCGGGAAGACTTGGGGTGCAAGCATGGTTGGGGTTGGTTTCGCCAGCGCGATCTTCCATGGCTCGTACGGCTCCTTCCGGGAATGGGGCCGGCGGATGGATTTCTGGACGATCTCGGCGGCTAGCAACTTGATGACGCGCGCTCTGTAAGTGTGAAACGAAATTTGCGTCTTACGGGGTCAAATGCCACAGCTGCTCGGCTTGCATGGTGCTCTGGTGGAATTGACACGACGTCGCGTGCACTTCGCTGCTTGTACGTGCTATGGCTGCGCATCGAAGGGGTGCACAATTTGTGCATAGACGAACCAAGGGCGCTAGGTACCTACTGCTCAGCTGCCTATGGTCATTTGTAATGCATGGGTGTTCGGCGTGCTTCTTTTGACTAGTTAGCTTCCGCACGGCACCGTTCGTGGGATATTCCAACCGCCACCACGCAGCTCTGAGTCTTTGTTTTCACCCTTTTCATCCTGATGACGAAAACCCCCACATTCCAAAATCCAGGTTCCCGGGCGTGCCGGCGTCAGTGACCGCCGCGGGCATGCTTGTGACGCCGTTTAAGCCATTCCTAGTGTCGTTCGTGAACAGCACGGCCATGGAGATCAAATTCCTGGCTGCCGCGCGTCGCAACCCCAAGCTCCGAGGGCCGCAGCGCCTGCATGCAACCTGCTGCCTCTTAGGGCTGGGAGCCTTCGCTCTGGAGGACTGGAAGCCGGACCTCCCGCTGGTCCACTCGGTGTGGCATTTACTATCCTCGACAGCGGTAGCCACTATCAATCATCTGCTTGCCGACGTGGAGGAGCAGCAGCGGCTAATGCAAGTTCAGGGCGTCGAGCAGCGGCCCCAGCTGGTGGTGCAGATGCAGCCCCTGCAGCTTTAGGATTTGGCGCAACTGCCGGCAGACGGCATTGTTACCACACAATGTTCGTCCCAGCCCGTACGTTACCCCTGGGCATGACCCGGCAGGCACGCGGAACTCCGTGGTTGCCATTTGGTGATGCCGCAACTTTGTATGCTTTTGCACACGTATCCAGCTAATGGCGTAGTAGTGATGAAGGCTGCGTGGTTTAAGGGCGATTCGGAAGAGCAGTTATGAAAGGGGCGGGTAGGTTTATTTGCAGGTGTGACCTGTTTCCTGGCCCCTGGTTTTGTGTTTAATGTTAGTCATTTTACCTCAATTCATGTGCTTTCGTACCACTGGGTCTTGTGCGGGAATACCGTCTCATAAAGTCAACGATTATGGTTGGGCGATACGGCTCATCTGTGAGCGGGGAGACGATGGAGCACAGGAGATGTGCAGGGTTGAGGGATGGCGCTGTGCATTGCTGCGAGTGGAACAGGGTTTGTGGTGGTGACGTTGCACTGTATTAGAGTAACCCAAATACCTTACCGTGTGCCTGACTAATTGCCATACTGTGTCGAATTGATGTAGGGACATAGCACTGCTTCAACTATCTGGATCTTGCAGACGACAGGCAGTGATGTCTGGATTGCGAGGTAGCAGAAGATGTGACTATTGCACTTTTTCTGTCCTGCATTGACGTCTCCAGGCACATTTGGTGGCTGTTTTAGGAAACAGGGATTAGGGTGGGTACGTGGACGCAATTCAATCCTTCCTTCTGTCGCCGGAATCGTTTGGTCCATCGGCCATCGAGTCTGCGTTTTCGGCACTCCTGGTCCTAGCACACCTTATGTATGAGGAAGGCAAGCGGGAACGGTAGTGGCGGGGCTGAAACCGTACTTGCATGCTCCTTTTCTGGGCGGCGGATTGGCACAGGTTATGCTTCGGCTGCCAAATTCTTTTTTTGTGCACGCTACATTGGCTTGTCAGTGTTCAATTGCTGAATTTTTATGCATGAATGAACTGGACGGGCGTCGACTGGCAGTCCCGAGAAGATTGGTGAAGAGGTGCAGGACATCATCTCCTATGGCTTCGCTTTTTTCCTTATTTCTTTCCTAGGATAGTGAGTACGGCATGACATCCCGCTCAAAAACTCCGTTTGCCTTTTGTGCTGCACTCGCGCGCGCTGCCATTCAAGCCGATGCCCTGCAGCACGCGGGGATTACTAGACCGGACGCTTCGCCTGTTTGCGCCGGAAAATGTGCTGTGTCTTGCATGCTTACGCGTGCAGGTGTTCCTTACTTAAGTCGGTGTGCTCGCGGCGTTAACTGTATGTTCATAAAGTTGTTGCAAGTGCAGCACCGAGGTTGAGCGATGCGTCGGGTAAAATATTGATACGTTGGTATGTCGCCAATGTAAACCAAAAGTGTCGTAAGAGGAAATACCCAAACCCCCGCATTTGCATCTCCCCACGGCAGCAAGGCCCCGGCTTGCCGTAACACTCCGAATTGGACACCTTCAGTCGCGCCTGCGCCGCTTAGATTTCTTATGTTTCTTCTTTAGCTTCTTGTGCTTGGATTTCTTCTTTTGCTTGCGAGCCCTCAGCACCACCTCCAGTGCGCGCCGGATGTCCTTGCTGGCCGGTTGGCCGGGAGCCCCGCCGTGCGCTAGCCCTACAACAAGGTGGGAAACCAGAGGCAGCGGGACCATGATCTGACTCATGTGTGCGTCGTCGTCCTCCATAAGCTGCGCACATAAACCTCTGGTACCTGAACATCCTTCACGCCAAGTATCAATAGCCAATAGAACGAAAACACATAAAAGGAAACATGCCTGTCCATACTACACTTGGCCTCCCCGGGGCTCTATTCCCAGCCATCCAAGGCACCCAAAGCATACGAAGCAATGCCCTTCCTCGATGAACGATCCCATTTCGCTCATGTCGCACACATACCTGGGGTTCCGCTGCTGCTGCTCCCGCTATCGCTGCTGCTCTCAGTGCTCTCGCTGCCGTCGTCGCTACTGTTGCTATCCCGCCGCCGCCGTCTCTCGGCCCCTCCCGCCGCCCAGCTCTCGCCATAAGGCAGCGCCGCGCTGGCGCCATGCGTTTCTCGCTGCGGCCTGCTCAGCGCCACGGCCGACAGCTGATGCCCATGACCCACAGGTCGGCTTGCCGCCGCTGCCGCTGCTGCTGCTGTCGCCACGCCGCGGCCATCAGGCGAACCATCCCCCCAGCGGACCCCCGGCCTACCTCCCCCCCTTCCATCCGCGCCACCAGCTGCTGCGTCTTCCGTCGCCCATCTTTGCCTCCTGTCCCGCTGCTGCTGCTGCAGCTGCTGCTGCTGCTGCCGTTCCTCCTCCTGCACATCCAGCTGCTGCCGCTGGCCCTCCACATGGCGCAGCACAGCATCGAGGTAGGTGGCTGCGTTGCGGTGGCCGGGGTCCAGCTCCAGCGCCCGCCGCAGGTCCCGCTCTGCATCCGCAAAGGCGCGCTGGTTGGCGTGCGCGGCCCCGCGAGCGACATAGGCCTCCGCGCTGCCGGGGTCGAGCTCCAGAGCCCGGCCGTACGCCTTGTGCGCATCGGCGTAGTTTCCTAAACCGCCGCCAGAGGGGATGCACCAAAGCACATCGCACATTCACAGACATGAACATGGAGCCCGAAGGAAAAGCCGCGTCCGCTATCTTACTAGATCAGACCAAATAATAAGCTGCAGAGGTCGGTTCTGGATCGAACAACAGACGCTGGCGTGGTAAGTGCTGCATCTTTAATACCCGGCTACTGATGTGTTATATTTCTTTGGAGCTTGGGGCTTTATGGCTTGGAGGATTATTATGAGGGGGCTTTGCGGGATGGCAGCAGGCGTCGTGTGCTGGATCGGCTTTGTGGCCGGCCGGTCCCAAAAACCAAACTTTGGCCTGCTTGAGCGCAGCATTGCCGACCCCGCGCCGCCCCCGGACTGGGACATTTCACTGGGGGAAGGGGGAGAGTCCAGCATCTTGCCTGAAAACCAGGCCCCAGCCGCGACTTGGCTGTTGCTGCTGCCGTTGCTGCTGCTGTTGCTGCTGCTGTTGCTGCTGACGTTGCTACTGCTTCCAACCCCCTTCCAGTTATCGCACGTGGCCTCCATCTTACCTGTGATATGAAACATCGACACAAGACATACATACAGACGGACTCTCTCTCCGGTGCCCTCACCTAGCCTCGCTGGATCTTCTAGCTGACTGTTCGCAGCTCCGTCCCCTAGACTCACATCCCGCAACACGTACCTTGGAACCACCAACAAGCAAGCTCATCCATCTCACGTCAGAACTTTATTCTGTGGCTTACTACGCTTTTTTTTTAAACCTCGCAAGGCCATGCGCCCACGCCCCAGGTCCCCCTTCATATTCGGACATTCTCCGTAGTCGTAGGACTTTTCAGACTGCTGGAACCCGTGAAACGTTTACCCACGCACCCTGCTTGGCCGCCGCAACGCCCTGTTTCACGGCTTCCAAAGACCACCGCGCGTTGATGTGGGTCTTCATAAGGGCCCGCAGCGCCTCCAAATCCCGCTGTGCCGGCGGCGGCGCCAGCATGGAGCCCGCTAGGCCGTCGTACAACTCCATAAGGCCCATGACCTCCGCCATGGCCACTTCGCAGTGCGGACTGCGGAAGGACCGGCTCTGCTCCAAACTTTCAAAAAAGGCACGGCACGCGTACGGCTTGGATGGCGCCGGTGGCGGCGGCGGCAGCGGTGACGGCGACGACTCCGGAGATGGATCCCCCCCCGGCCCCCTCCACTCCTCCACCCCCTGCTCCCCAACATCCAAGCGATCCCTGCCGTCGGCGGCGGCGCCGCCGCCAACGAGACCCTCCGCGGTGCCAGCCGATCCGCCCTCGCCGCCGCCGCTGCCGCCGCCGCCGCCAGCGGCGGGCTGCGGTGTACCTGCTGCCGCTGCTGCTGCCATCGCCTCCACCTCCTCCGCCGTATAAATCCCCGTTGCGGCTTCGGTACCAGCGGCTCCCGTACCCGCATCAGCTTCTATATCAGCCGTGGATGCAGTGGCCGCGCCACCAGTGTCACCATCATCCTCGTCGTCATCATCGCCATAATCCACCAAGCCCCACGCGGCCCCGGGTCCCTCCCTGCCGCCATTGCCATCACCTCCTACGACCGCAGCCGCTCTTTTCATCTCCACGCTATCCTCCCCCTTACCCTCCACATCCCGGCTGCCCTCCAGACCAGCACTGCATCGCGGCGGTGCGGCCTCTTGCTGGTCGGCAGCGCTGATGGGCGGCCCCAGAGCCCCGGGTGAGCTCCGAAACCCTGCAGCTCCTTCCTCCCCGGGGCCCTCCCGCCCACTGGGACCAGCGTTCCCGTCCTCTTCCTCCTCCTCCTCCCCGGCAAGCCGCCGCTGCCGGTGGTGATGATGATGATGTCGATTTTGCGTGCCATACTGCTCGTCCTGTACGGCAGGCTGAGGAGTTACACGTGTTGGTTGCTGCTGCTGTTGTTGCTGTTGTTGTTGTTGCTGCTGCTGCACCACCATTTCCAGCTGGTCCGCCTCCCTGAAGGTCGTGTCGCCACCTGGAGGTGTACCTGGATGCGGGTGCTGGCCGGGGGAGTCGTCGGGGTGAGGCGCGGGGTCATGTTCGTGTGCGCGGGGGTAGTGGTTTTGGCGGCCGCTACGGTCATGATGCCGCTGCAGTGCTTCAAGCCAGCAGCGATACGACCTCTCCTGTTCAGCCCTTAGGTCCTCCACCTCCCGCTCGGCTATCCCAGCTAGATCGTACAGAGTGGGGGCGCTGGCGAATCCCCACGGTAGTGGCGTTGGCAGCTCAAGACCGCCGCCGCACTCAGCCTGGAGCAGCAGGTCGGGGACCTGGAGGGGGGAGGGTATCACGTGATTCAATTTGAAAAAGATCGACTGCCGCCGCCCAAAGTACCAGCCAAGGCAGGGGGAAAATGGGTTCATGTGTGTGAGGGACGTGCGCATATGTAGGGCTTATGTTTGTATCGTGCATGGTTGATTGCGGGTGGATGAGAGCATGGCGCTGGGGCCGTGGAGGCGGCGACTACCTTGATGTGTCGTGTCTGACAACGAGAAAGCACGATTCCGTGGGCATACTAGCAAGGAGGGCTGAATACAATACCAGTAGTGCCCAAAGAAGGGGAGCCTTTTGAGCAATTTGCGAACCTTTTGCAGTATGAGTTTTCGTAGCCTGTCGATTGACTCCTCCAGCGCGTCCGAATCCATGCCCTCAGGCGGTGCCAAATGCGCCCACCACCTGTCTGAGCAAGTTAGATGTCCAGATTATTCACAATATGAGATGCGTGTAAGGTCGCCAACCCCTTCTCTTGGCATCGCTGCGCGCTGGCTGTCAGCGGGTCGGCAGCGTTTCTCGGTTACACAGTGTTCATGCTAGTTGATGATATAACGACGTTTCCCTTGGCACGTTAGAAGGGATGACGCCGCATAAAGCAGCCTAAAAACACAACTACAAGTTCTGTGAATACAGTCGCCAGAAGCTCAACCTCATAAGAGCACAGCAAAGATCAAATTCGCCACCCTTACATTATGGCTGAGATAGTGGTAAAGGGTAATTGCCGTCTTTTCAGTCAGTGACATTCTTCACTTCTGCAGTGTAGTGTGCGGTGTGCAGGGTTCAGGGTAAGGCAAGGTCCACGCTCATGCAGTTGTGTAGAAAGCAAAGATGAAAGGGCAAAATATTAGATTGAACCGTTTAACTGCACGGCCGTTAACCACTGATAGTACTACTCTCTCCAGGCTCTCACGATTAGACAATGCAAGGTTTAACTTTTACGAGCAGCACAGAATTTTAACGTGCCAAAATGGTTTACTTCAGACGTATTGGGGATTCCCCCACATCGCCAAACCATTTTTTGCTTCAATAATGCACCCACCTGAACATGTTTGGTAACGTGACTATGCTGCCATGCCTGCTGGAAAGAAATTTTCTCATCCGAGTGCCGAGTTCTTATCCGAGCCGTTATATCCGTTCAGCAACGATGTCGTACATTTCTTTATGTGCATGGCTGTTCTGTGGATAGGTCTACCAACCGCGTGAGCTACATCGCCCCGGATGGATTTTTGGCCGCAAGCGGTCAATCGCCCCAGTTGGCAACTTAGGAGTACGTAACCAGCAGGCAGTAGAGGATGTCGCCGTAATGAGTCCATATGATGCAGGTCCGTTGGGAACTTGGCGTTGTCATTTTTGGCGTTTTCCCGAGCGGCGATTTGCGCGAAATTTTCTGGAAGTTGATGACCAGCGCGGAACAGCCTGTGTCCTTGACAGGATTACGTTTTCCTACCGTATTTTACTACGCACGCCCGCGCGGACACCTGGCCCAGACCAGGTGCCGCCCTGGAGCGATGCTAACCGATTTCTTGCCAGCGCGCTGCTCGCAATTCCAGCACAATCATCTTTTTCTCTTAAACACCAGCAATTTAGTAGGGTTGACGAACGTGAAAGAAACTCGACCCGAACAAAGTCGAGTTTGTCATGTCAACGGTATAGCATTCCTTCAAGCCACAAAGGACACAGTAGTTCAAATAGTAATAATAGTAATGCTCTTATTATAGGAACAAATATCTGGTTCGTTCTTGTATGTGCGATAGCGACAGCCACGTGCGGCATTCCAACCTGCAAGATGTGAGACAGAAAAGATGATAAATGCCTTATTGCTACTGGTGAACTTTGTAAAAATGAAAGCAAAACTGTCCAATGTCTTTCTGTACGGCGACCCTGAACACCACTGCATGACCTGCCAAGGGCTGCAACAAAATTCGCTCCTGACTTTTTTGGGACGATGTACGAACTGTTTATTCGCGAAGTACGACCGGACACATTTGTGCGAGAGGCTGCTTAAACACCTCACTGCCGCCATCCCTGCCATCGCCACTGCCGCCGTCGCCATCCCTGCCATCGCCACGGCCGCCGTCGCCATTCCTGGCGACGGCGGGATCAATGGCGATGACAGGGATGGCGACAGTGGCAATGGCGGCAGTGGGGATGGCGACGGTGGCAATAGCGACGGGGGGGATGGCGACGGTGGCAATGGTGATGCCATCGCCATTACTGCTGTCGCCATCTCCACCCTCACTATTGCTGCCGTCGCCATCCCCAAAGCCGCCATTACCGCCGTCGCCATCGCCACCGCTACCATTGCCGCTGTCACCATCCACCTCGTCGCCAACCCTGCCATTCCACCGTCGCCGTCCCCACTGTCACCCGAACCACCGCCCCCACTGCCGCTGCCCCCCGAGTTTCCTCACGTTCGTCAACCCTACCAAATTGCTGGTGTTTAAGAGAAAAAGACGGTTATGCTGGAATTGCGAGCAGCGCGCTGGCAAGAAATCGGTTAGCATCGCTCCAGGGCGGCACCTCGTCTGGGCCAGGTGTCGCGGACGGTATGCTTTTACTTTTGAGGGTCAAGACTGACACGACGTCGTGCTCCCGTCCAGTACTGTGACTTATGTAACAGCCCTGATATTGGTTTTAAGTTTCTAATCTTTTGTTGTTTCTTTCGTAGCCTCTGGCTTGCTTGGGTCGTACAAGCTCGTGGTGTTTGTGATTAACATTGCCAAAAGCACTACTATTTACAGTTTCCCTCGCATAAACAATCGTTTTGTTGCTCAAGAATGGTGCTCAAGAAAGGAACCGGCTCCAGTTGGCGACTGGAGGAAGCATTAGTTCCTAACTTGCCCGATCAGCAGAGCCCGACATCAGACGCTTGCTGAGAGACAAAGAAGAGAAGAATACTAAGCCTACAACTAATGTTGTAGGGATGCCTTACATACGTCTGGTAAAGCCTTGCACGACACAAAGTCGTACTGATCAAAGCTAAACCATACCTACTCGGTAACGAACACAAATCCCTTAAAAATGGCACATACCGGAACTCAGATAGGGAGCATCTCCCATTCACGGTCGTTGACGCGGCCTAGCAAAGTCGCGTCGCGACCCCTATTTTCTCGTAAGGTTCACCAGCGTGTACAAATTTCCACCGGGGCTGCTCCTGCTCAAGTTGTTACTTCAGGTCCGATGGGTATTCACTTGATCATGGCCGATCGCCTAAACAATTTGATGAATTTACCTGATATCTCTATGCTCCTACTGATGGGAGGTTACGACCCTGCCAATCAGACTGAGCTTTGCGTTGCTTCACGGTCACATCAATCCGTGCAGAGTTGCTAAATTTGGAGAATGCTTTGGAGGCGCCCAGTGATGAAGCGCAGCGTAACTCCTCGATCCAGGTCCCATGGCAGATCTTGGAGCCAAAGACCAATCCTGAGCAGCAAACCCCTCTCCATACATGGCGTAGGAACTGGATCCCTATCTCCCCAGTCTCAGGCTTGGACCCCAGCCGCCCCAACCCGGTGATGGTCCTGGGTGAGCAGCTGGTCGTGTGGCGCCACTCCCTCCGCGGCTGGGTGGTGCAGCGGGACGTGTGTCCGCACCGCCTGGCGCCGCTGTCGGAGGGCCGCTTGGAGGCAGCAGGCACTCGACTGGCGTGCGCGTATCACGGCTGGGAGTTCGACGAGGAGGGCAGCTGCACAAAGGTACCGCAGGTACGACACAGTACGGCAGGGGAGAGGCGGCGGGGTCCATGGATTCAGATATTGAGGACTCAAAAGTTGAAGATCCTCTTCTATGGTGACAATTCACAGTGCGCGTCGAAACTCAGGCCCTCTCAGGCTCTGAACTATATGACCTGAGTGGTTGAGCCTCGACCAGTAGAATGCAGTCGGTTGGGCTGGACTTCCGTCTTGCACTGATTGATGTGAATCCTCTCTCAAGGATCCCTTTGGGAGCGAACTGCCCCACGTGCTGCGGTCGACGACGACAATAACGGCGGAGATGTGTAGTAGTAGTAGCTGGCCTCGCTGAAAACGCTTCTCGAGACGCTGGTGGACGCGTTTAGCTCGTATTTGTAGTTGTTCAAGGTGCCGTACAGTGTAACGGCACTACTACGAGATGTAATGATTAGCAAACAGGAACGAGCAGGAACCAGTATGTGTGGCGTTGCCCTTCCCGCCGCCATCTCTTTTCGTTAGCGTTAGCAGTCGGAGACCACTTCCGGACCACGACCGCTCAACCCCGCGGAGACCCCTCTTCACTGCCATTCCCCAGTGGCCGGCCCACCGCAACCCACAGCAACCCACCGCAACCCACCGTGTGGAGTCGTTCCTCCCCTTATTGTCTTTTGTCATCGCCACACTTCTTTCTACCATCCACAGGCGATTCTAGTATATGTTTTGCAATAAAATTCCCGCGCCCCGCTGCCGCACCCTGCCACCCCTGCCATCCCTCCATCCCTCCATCCCTCCATCCCTGCCATCCCTCCATCCCGCCACCCGTGCCACCCCTCCACCAGCTTTCTTCCGACCCCCGGGCTGCCGCCACCGCCTGCTCCAGCCCTCGCTCCTGCGTCACCTCCTACCCCACCCTGGAGCTGGATGGACTCCTGCTCGTGTGGATGGACGACAGCAAGGAGGGAAGGCAGCAGGCGAAGATAGCTCCGAAACCCAAGCTGCTTGAAGATGGCGCCAAACCCATCCTGGACTCGTGGTTTGCGAACGAGATGCCCGTGGATTATACGTAAGCACGTTCCTTAGCGAACCGGAATGGTTCTTTTTTGAAATTTCAAATTATACCTCTCTGTTGGATCTCTAGTACTGACTACATCTCTAGTAACGGTTACATGGCCCATATCCATTTATCTCGAACTGCCTAACTACCTAACTACCCAACCAAGTACCGAACTACCGAACCCCCCTCGACCCTCCTTCCCTCCCATTGCCATTCCTTTCCTTCCTCTTCTCCTTCTTCTTGTTCTTCTTGTTTTGTTTGTTTCCAGGTATTGGCTGGAGCAGGGCATGGACCCCTCCCACGCCAATTTTCTGCACCACGGTGGTGAGTTTTATCTGGGGGTCAATCGAGCCAGTCCATCAAGCCAGTCAACCAAGCAACCAGTTAGCTGAACTCATACATGCATTACGGCTGGAGAACCAATGAACACACCATACACCATTTAAAAAGGTTTCGATCCAACTGCATCAGATTTACAACTTTGACGTTGCGTTACGTTACGTTGTGCGCCCTTCGCACTGCGTCCCGAAACGTGACCCCACGGTGAAAGCGGGTGGGGCGGTTCCTGCAGCCTTTCGACTGGTGGTAGCTCTGCGAAAGTGGCTGCAGTGCGGTGTTGGTCCACTTGTTGGAATAAGTCCACGTGGAGACGCCCTCACGCCCCGTGTTCTCTTCTAATCTGTATCACATGTTGATGGTTATACATATCGTAAGGCCCTTTGCTCGGCACCTTTGTGGCCGATCTGCGGTGGTAATTTTTACCAAATGAATCATGCGATAAAGTCACGGTCAGGTTCGGCCAGACCTGCCACTGAGGCGCTGTTCCCTGGAAATGGAGAGCGCTCTTGTTCATTTGTCGAGCGCTCCGACATGCATGTATATGTATATGGGTTTTTCGGTGATGGCGACTTTGCTGATGATGCCGCACACAACCCACTACATTCCCTCCACCGCGTTCTTTACCTACAGCCCTATTTCGCTCGGAGAACAGCTTGCCCATGAGTGCCAAGTCCGTGAAGGACGTGGACCTGGCGGGTGGCTTCATGTGGGAGCACGGCGCCTACGAGAAGAAGCAGGGCGACATGCGGGGCTTCCGAGAGTTCCTGCCGCCCTTCTGCACCAAGTAAGCAGTCCCTGGTCGCGAGGAAGCCTGGGGGGCTCCATTACATGGGGGGGGGCCAACACATGCAGGCCGCGTGTCTTGGCAGAGTCTGAAGACGTGGCAGGTCCCGGCACATGTACGGCACCGTGGCGACGACTTCGTTAGGTTGCCGTGACTGCCTTCTCCTCCATGCCTGAGATGCGGCCAGTGTGTGGACTCGGAGCCGCTGAACACCTTGGCTTGGATGTGACCTCAGCGCGCCGCTTTTCCTGTTCGTTCCATGAAATGCAGGACTCTGTATCTGATGCCTAATGGGACCGCCACGCACAGCACCATCTTCGTCGTACCCGTACGGCCGGGCGTGTGCCGTACCGTTGGTGTGTTTGCTAGGGGGCCGCCGCCGTCCCATCTGCAGCTTCAGCCACAAGACGCCGCCGCTGACGTCTCGAACAATGTGTCAAAGACGGCGGCGGCGGCGGCGGCGGAGGTCGTCAAGAGGACCGATCCGGAGGCGACATCGGGCGGGGAGAACAACGACAAGAACACGGCGAAGAAGAGTGGAGGGGCTCTTGCAGCCTGGCTGCTTTCTCTGGTTGGGAAATTGCCGCATTGGGTGTTACTCTCCGGCCTCATTACGGACCAAGACCTCGTCATGATGAGCAGGTGGGTCACAGCTTTCGCACTCAGACGGGGGTGAGGGACGGAACGGTCGCCACCACAAACGGAAACAAACGGAATCATGTTGATAATCTCTTCCTTGTATTTCCTGTGCATACAGAAATTCACTGTAGGTGGCTGTAGGTGGCTTGACGAGGGAAATTCACACATGTACACGTGGCGTAAATAGGTGTAGTTCTTCATGGAAGCCCTTGGAAGCGTGGGATATATTCCGCTTACATGCCCTCCACCTCCGCGGTGACCTTCCACGTGCATCGCAGCAGCTTCCATGAGCCGTCTAGGTTGGGGTGGGGGCCGCGACGCGCCTGAGCGACTGTGGCTGATGTCATGTTGGCCCGTTGGGGCCCCTCCTGGGTGACCTTCCGCAGGCAGGAGGTGCTGATGCGCCGTGAAGGCCTCACCGCACGCGACTACAACCTCAACAGCAAGGCGGATGCGGGTGTGGCGGCCGCGAACGTGTGGCTGAAGAAGGCGGGCTATCCGGAGAGCCTCTGGGGCAAGGGACCTGCACCTCAGTCGGGCCCTACGTTCAGCAGCTGGCCCGCTACAGAGCTCTCCCTGGAGCAGCTGCTGTCACGACAGGACAGGCATGTACGACACTGCGCGGTCTGCCAGAGGGGAATGAAGCTGGTGACGGCAGTGTGTACGGCACTGACGGCGGCGGCGGGAGTGGCCGCGGTGGCGGCAACCATCCTGGCGGTTATGGCGGTGGCAAAGGGTGTCGCCGCTGTTGGCGGTTGGGGTTCGTTAGCGGGTGCCGTAGTGGCGGTTGTGGTCCTGGCGGCGTTGGCGGTCCAGGGATGGTCGTTCCGCGAGGAGAGGTTTGTGTCAGGTGCCGCGCAGTGGCGCCGAATAGGCGGGTTCTCGCTGGTGGGCTCAAAGCACCGTTAGTAAAGAAGACGACTGAATGATTGCAACGATGGTTACAGGCGCCCTCCCCAACGCCGCCAAGCCGGCCGTGGCTGTGGTTGGTTCCGGAGCTACCTGCTTTGTGCTCGAGGTTAGAGGATATCTAGCATTACGGCTGGCGATGAGTCTTGTGAAGCCAGGTCATAAAGTTTCTAATCATATTATATTGCCCATCCAATTTATTTGGTAATTTCACCGCCTTTTTTTTGCAAGAACGCCGGTTTTTCCATACCTAGTTGGTGAGTCCTGGGGACTTCCAGGATCGCACATTCCGGCACGAGCACGGTTCGCGTCACACAGCGGTGCTTGGAACGGCAAAGCCTGCATGGGGAATGCCTGCATTGGATTTGGGCTGGCTGGCCATGTGGCCACTAAGAGTGGGAGACGCGGAGGCACTCATTTTTGTATTCCCGTGTCTATGTATGTGTGTGTGTGTGGGGGGGAGCGAACAGACCGTGATCGCCGGAAGGTGACCTGGAGGGGTGAGGGGAGGCAGAGCTGTATGTATGTATGTACGTACGTGATTATGTGAGAGGGCTGGGGCCCGTCCATTGTTGGCCCCTCATCCGTGACTGAGAGCCTTCCATTCCATCCGAAGGAAATACCTTCTTCTTCTATACATGACGTGATGCGGCACGATCCTACTATTGTGGTTGTGCATGTGAGATAGATACATTCCTGCACCTTAACTCGTTTGCTGTTGCCTGTGGAGGCGATATTTTGGCACATTTTGGAGTAATGTTTCAATACCGTAGTGACAGGAAATGTTCGTGATTTTATTGTTCGAGACACCCTCAAAATTACACCCGAAATTATTGGTGAAACTGTTGAATTCGTGAGAAGCCAACGCAACCGAAGCAACGGTGCCTGCAATATTCGTTAATGGGTCCGACTCAGAACGCTTATTGACGCAAAAGCTGGCCAATGCATGCACGGTTATTTAGGAGCGGCAAAACCAGCTCTATCCGTAGCTGGGGCGCCGCGAGCAAGTGTGAAGAGTCCGCATTGAAGGAGTCTTTGTTGCTTAGGCCGCTTGGCCCTCGGATCCATGTCCGTTCAATTACTATGGATGTATATATGGCCAGAAAAGTGGAATTCGACGAGTAATTACTGTGTTGAAGGCATTACACGATTTGGCTTCGGAGCACACATATATTCGTGACGACCATCGCCTGGAACAGCTTGTAATTTATATGTGACATAATTTCGTGATGCCGTCACGAAATTAAAATCACGAACATTTCCTGTCACTACGGTATGTTCGTATGTATACCTTGATTATACACGCCATGAAATGTTTCATTGTTTGCGCGATTTCGAATTTGGACTATTCAAACACACCCTAAGGTCGCTCGGGAGCAGCAAAAGGTGGATAGCATGCCCGGCGGAAAAATTCCATTGGTTGTTGTTATAGTGGTGGTGGTGATAGTGGTGGTGGTGGAGATGCTGGGGTGGCTGGTGAAGTTGATGGTGGGGTTGGGGAGCCTTGGTGGGGTGGATGGGGGTGGGGGGGTGGGGTTGTTATCAGTGTTGGTGTTGTTTTCTTGTGACTTGTGACTTTGCGAGTCGTAAGCCGTACGCAGGAATGCACATCGCCTCGCACTCGCACTCGCAAAATTCGTTTTGCGCCCAGCCGTAAAGCTAGCGCGCACACGTCATCGTACTGCATCCGTTTTGACACTCCTTTGCACGCCACTATGCAGCAAGAGCTTACCGTTCTCTCTCTTCTATAAACCAGATTTTTGCTTGTCGCAGAGGTGAGATCTTTGTTGGCTTTGTTTCCTGTGGTGACATAGAGCAGCAGGCTGGCATGCGTGTCATATGAAACTGTAGGTTGGATAACTAGTGGCTTATTGAAGATCTCAATCTCAAGGTGGGGGTCAGTAATCATTTGCGAGGCGAGGGGTGTTGCGGTGGGTTGTTGTTGTACTTAACGTTACGCGCTTTTGGTCGCGTGGGGATGATGGGTGGATGGACGGATGGATGGACGGATGGATGGACGGATGGATGGACGGATGGATGGACGGATGGATGGACGGATGGATGGACGGATGGATGGACGGATGGATGGACGGATGGATGGACGGATGGATGGACGGATGGATGGACGGATGGATGGACGGATGGATGGACGGATGCATGGACGGATGGATGGACGGATGGATGGACGGATGGATGGACGGATGGATGGACGGATGGATGGACGGATGGATGGATGGACGGATGCATGGATGGATGGAAGCTTCAGGGAGCCCGGCTGCGGGCAGTGGCGGTGCATATAAGGGCGCGCGGTACATGTGTAAGGGCGCGAATTGCCCGCAAGCTGGGAACAGTTCGCTGTTGTCAGTTTGAGGGTGCCTGACGGCTCTGGGGTTGAAGCTGCGAAGCTGCTGCTGTTTTACTATGTCGTGTAAACGACACTTCAGACTGTATGATTGTGCGCTTACCAGTGGCTAAGATGTAGCTGTGGTTTAGTTATTACGGTTTGGCTTCAGCCATGCAAGTGGGGGGAACAGTTCATGGAGTGTCATTGATTTTTACACTTCCATTACACTTCCGCAAACCGCGCAGTGCTGTGCTAGCTACTTTGCCTCCCAAACCCCGGGGTCCCGGGGGAACCTGCATTCGCTAGCGACCAGCCCTTCACCAGTAATAGCACAAACGGGCCCCCGGCAGGAGGGTAGGATCCGGGCTGGAATTAGGGAGGAGCTCTGTCGCAGAATTAGCCTGGATTTTATTCCTGACAAAAGAATTGGTCTGCCGAGGTCTGGAATTGTTCTGGCGGACTCGCCGGAGGTATTCGAATTGCGCTGTGGAGCCTCGGAATTGGGCTGTGCTGGGCCTGAATTGGCCTGTCCGGGTGTCGAATTGGCCTGTCCGGGTGCCGGATTGGCCTAACAGGGTATTGAATTAGCCTGACAGGGTATCGAATTGACCTGTTCGGGGTGTCAAATTGGCCTGACAGGTATCGAATTAGCGTGTTCAGGGTGTCGAATTGGCTGTCAAGTTGGCAGGATTGGCTCGGGCTGGCATCCAAAAGCACATGACTTTTAAGGAATTTACAGAAAACTTTGCAAGAGGACCGCTTACAAGTGCCTCATGTGCGTATTAGTTTCGATCCCACGACATGGAGTGGGAAAACTTGCACACCTGGTTACCGTACTCCGGCACTACTACTACTACCGGAGGCAAGCACTCAGGGCCACGACTGCATTACCCAGTCAAGTCAGCCGCCGAGGTCCCACTGTTTTCCCACCACACTTCATCGGCAGTTCGTCCAGTTTATCCCACAACACTCGTATGCATGAATAGGTTCGGGTGGAAACAATGACAAATCTCTGATACACCGCTAAACTCAGTACCACGAGCTACATTGAAAACAAATGAAAATGCAGATGTCTGCCGAGAAGAATATGTTCACCATATGCAATCTATGCCTTAATCCATCGAGCTCTCCGTTGGGCGGGGCATGGCCCATGAAGTCGCCCCCGGTATTCCGCCCATGCAACCAAACAATGACACAAAACGTTGCACGCCTGGGCCCATGTAAACCACGACACTTCCGTGTGAATTGGCTACCTGCGCTCCCCATGTCAGGGGTCCTCCCTCCTGCTGTTGACTCCCGGATTGCCCACGCACAAACGCCAAACGTTGGCGCAGAAAACAGACAGGCCATTGTAGTATGGCATCAAACCACGCCTAAGGTACGCGGGCCTGCTGTGGGGTACATTAAAAGCCAGGAGCATGGCCATGCGTTCACGGGCGAATGACTGGTACCAAATAGGATCAGCAATGTCGACACTGTAACACGTGCTGCAGGCGCCAGCTCATCAACCCCCGGAAGATGATGATGATCGGGCCATACCTCATCAGCTTCCCTGCACTGCGCGCGCTGAGCAAGCGCATGCCCCATGTCAACATCTCGTCCCAGGATCTCAACTACAAGGACAAACAGAACCAGCGCGCCACTCTCAAGTAGGCTCTATCCAACCTGGAATTAGGTACAGACTGGTTTGTGGCTGACTTACCGCCATTCACTGACAGACAGGTTGGCCGACCTCGATATGGATCCCTCAACTGGAAGCGTCAAGGCAGTCAGTGTGCTGCATGACGCACTGGAGACAGGTTCACGCAGTCCGGTTGGCGGTGATGGTCCTATCGTTGACGGCTCGTATTATGCTACCTTCCTCTATGTGACGTTCATGCATTATTTAGTAGCTGGCCGCTGAAAAGGCCTCTCGAGATGCTGGTGGTCGTGCTATGCGTGTACCAGCTTACTGTGCTTACTGTGTACCAGCTACTACAGCTACATTGTGCCGGGCCACACTACTGCAGGGCAGGCGCGTGTGCTTACATTTCTTGT